>NW_017306986.1:5520-13404 GCF_000935625.1 Nanorana parkeri | reverse complement strand
CTCACCGTGCTTCTTTGGGGTCTCACCAGCCTGGTTAAACCCCACAGAGACCTGGTGAGACCCCCACAGGCCTGAGTGGGGCCTCATGTTTAGGTTTCGCCTAAGGCCTCGCAAACTCTAGAGCCGCCTCTGATCACAGGAGTATAAGCAGCTGGTGCCCAAGGTTGAAGAAGGGGCTGACGCTGGGGTAGGGGAAGCCTTTGCAGAGAACAGCAAAGCATCCCTTTTATCTCCCATATTCGATAAAATGCAAGCTTTTTGTAATATACTGTATGTTGGAATGTCCTGAGTCTGACTAAATACCGTACCGACCACCAGAGATCCCCGCACTGACCACCTGAGAGTCATCCTGAGACCCTGGAGACATGATGCCAAAAGTGGCATTTACGGCAGATATGTTTCGGCGGCCGATATATTGGTGCATCCCTAATATAAACGGCTGAGCTTGCAATCGGTTTGAAATCCTCCAGTCAAAGTTTTTTTGAGAGAAGTCTATGATCTATGTGTGCTGTTTTTTTTTTCTGGGTGTTGGGGAGGTGAGAGAAATTCCTGGGGGGGGGGCAAGACAATGTTTGCCCAGGGTCCGATCAGTATTAAAGACGGGCCTGGCGGGGACCACCATGTGTAGTGCACTTTAACTCTTTACCTGCATGTGGTTAGCTATTCCTCTGCCATAACTACTGTGTTTGGTCACGGTGATGCTTGACTTGGCAACTAAGAACCAGCCTCAGCCTCCCTGGGGATGTCAGATTCCTTCTTATTGATCACATCTACCAAGTCAAGTAAAATCTCAAACCCCATATCCAGTGCAGTCTTCTGCAGGTCAGTGGGTGTCTTCTTCAGATGCCATGATTCAACACGTGGCTCAGATGCAGCAGCATCTTTCTCCTTTCTTTTCAGTCTTACCAGAGGGGTAACGCCACCGTCTTGGCACTGATTCTGTCCAAAAGGGCTATTGGATCCTGTTAGTGATGCCATCTGTTGCAAAGCGAGGGACCACCACGTGTAAAGGTGTACTGTGGTCCATTAGCATGGGGCTCCCTCATGAGTGACCCAGTCTGGCCTGACAAGAACCCAGGCCCTCTTCACTTCAGGCTATGCAAGCTGTTCAACTTGATTATAGAAGGTAATGTTTTAAAATGCTCAAAGGACTAACAGAGTCTTTTGCTTCCTCCAATGCAGTTCCATGAAACACCGGTGCACAACCAATGCTTCCACCAGCGCTTCATTAGATTCAGTAAAAATCTTCATTCCATTAAGGCATAAAATCAGGATGGAGCCGCTATCACAGCAGCACGCCGAGCGGTGAGGAGAGAGAGCCGCTCGGCCTGGATCTGACAGCCAGCGGTTCTCTCTCTCCTCACCGCACAGGCTGCTGTTACAGCGGTTCCGTCCCCCCGGCGGCTGAAGTTCTTCCTTCACTTCTCCTCGGATCTCCCGCTGTCTCTGCCCGGGAGAGCAGCGGGGGATCCAGAGGAGAAGTTGCAGAGTGAGCCCCCCTGTGTGCATGGCCGAGTGATATGTACCAATCCTCTGTGCAGGACAAACACTGGAGCGATCAGCTGATCACTCTAGTGTTTGCAAATAACTGGGGACACATAGTACTATGTGTCCCCAGTTATGAATGAACAGGATGTGATTTACCACACTTCCTGTTTATTCATGAGTTTCTCAATGGGGAGAAGCACTCTGCACTACTCCACATTCAGAAACTAGTGATAGCAAATATTTTCTGAATGAATGGGAAGCCTCTGTGCTTTCCATTCATTTAGAACATAGGCTGCAGAAAAAGAGATTGAGGACTTTGTGTCCTCAATTTATTTTTCTATTTTAAAAGAGAAATATCAGGGGGCTGTTTAGACCCCTAATGTTTCCCCAAAGTCCCCCCAACAGTACAAATTTTTTTTTTTATTAAAAAATTAAAATTAAATAAGAAATAATAATTAAAAAAAATTGTAAAAAATAAAATAAAAAATCCTAGAGGCAGGGCGCTGGGTGACGTCACACGCCTGTTAGGGGGCACTTTTTTTTCTTGCCACGTGCACAAAAGGAGATGGCTACAGCTATGCTCCCACGGTGCTTGTGTGGCTGCCGGCTGAATGTGTCAGACGCCGCCGACGGAAAGGGGCGAGACACCTCTGCCCGTGTGCAACGTCAGCCACACGAGCACCGCAGGAGGATAGGACGCTGGCGCCTCTAGAACGCAATGCAAAGCAAGCCGACCGACTCCCTGCATTCAGGGGCGGGAGGGGGCGTAGGGTTGCACTGCAGCCATGTCCCCCGCCCACAGTTCGATCGTGCCTGCATTACGGTCCAGTGTGATCTGCAGCATTTTTGCGGATCGCACTGGACCGGAACGCAGGCACTAATGTGCCTGGGTTCCGGGTGCAGGCGATTGCAAGTGTGCGAGGGGCCTGGCTGCTGTGCCATTGACTTCAATGCACCGCAACGCCCCCTCCCTCCCCTGAACGCAGGTGCTTTTTCGTTGGTAGATCTCAATGAGCTCGTCATTTGAAAAGTAGATCTCCAGACAAAAAATTGTGGGCGCCCCTGATCTACACAATCTGGAGTGCTTTCTTTTGCTTTTTCCTGGGGTATAGCTTGGCACAAGTTGTTGCACTTCTTTGGCTTGCCTCCTAAGTGGAAGATTGCCGTGGATCAGGCTGTTTCACTGTGGGAGGTTCTTGTGGAGAGTTTGTTGAATACCCTCTAAGGATTACAAACACAAGCGCTGTATGACCTTTTCAAACAAAGTAATGCAATCTTGTAAGCAGCAATGTGTGCTTTTGTGAGTAGGTGTAGCAGTTTATTTCAATTTAGGATGGAGTGATGCAAATGCAGGTGGAGGAAAAAGTTATTCTATTTTGACTTTATAGTGTCAGTAGATCTATGGCACTCTCCTACATATTTGAACAGTAGGGATGAGCTTTAGGCTCAAGTTGTTAATGATTTCAACCCAAACTCTTTTTCAGAAGAAAGTCAAACTAATGGGATTACTTGCTGCCATAGCAACCAATTACCAATCATGCAATTCCTGTTCTTTCAGTCAGGTGGCATAAACTGGTCAAAAATGGGGGTTTTCTAAATCGTATTGCTTGTTGTGACAAATGCTTGATCTCTTAGTGTGTAAAGGTTTCTGTTTTACTTTATTCTTCCTTCTACTCCTTCTTCCTTGACTCCTCTTCTACGATTCAGAGCTCTCTTACCACTCTACTTCCTATGCCTACTCTTTTAGCTTCCTAGAGGAGGCTCTAGAACAATAACATCTTAGTTCCATATTTTGACGATGTATATTATCCTGCTATACAAGTTATGAATAAGATGTATTCCTGTGCTCTCTGTTATGTAGAAGTATTGTACTGCAGCTGATATATATATCCATATTTCCTTGATTCTTCTCTCTGTATACTGAAAAATGTTTAATAAAGAAATATTGATTTAAAAAAATTGGGTTTTTCTAATGTGCCCTCCCTCTCCCTATAAAAGTATTTTGTCAGTTTGTGCAGTTGGAGTAGACAGAGACAGCATACAGAGTGTTTTCAGGGAGAGATAGTTACTGCTATACAGTGCTATATAGTGCTACATACAGCGATATACAGTGATGCATTGTGCTACAAAATGCATTGCAGTGGGGATGGCTACAAAGTGTGGAGTGTACTAGACATGTGCGCCCGCAAAAAAATTGTTTCGTTTTGTTTCACAGTTTTCATTATTTTGTTTTTCGGGATTCGGGTCCGAAAGTCAATTAGTTTCGGGATTCGGACAAAATCCGAAATTTCTTTAATTTCATTAGTGATAGTATTATGTAATTCGGAAATTTGTATGCATCAGAATGTATGAATTTACGTCCGAATTACAATTCGAAATGAAACGATCTGCACATGTCTAAGTGTACCCCTTGTGTACTCACTGTGGTGAATGGGCAGGTCACCTTTTATTGTGTACCACCGTTTGTATTCACAGGGAATGGACCAAACAGTCCTTTTTAAGACTACCTTTTTTTGTGTCAGGAACAATTTATGTTGCTGTGTAGCTGCTGGATTTTCTTTTCTTTCACATTTTCATATTTTTTTTAGGTTAAAGTGTTTTAGGTATTTTTTTTGGAGGGAGGTATATTTTACTTTTATATAATTTTACTGAGGTGTGGTAATTTTTTTGTCAGGGTCAGCAGTCTGAACACATGCAAAACTTTCTTTTCATAGAAGCACATCACTGCATACTAGTGTCTTACCCAGCTCTTCACAATCAGTGTGCCACGGCACCCTGAGGTACCTTCTGGCTTCCTCAGGGGTCCCTTGAAATTTTTCACGCTAAAGGTGGGCCAGCCACCAACACCATTGAAACGAATAGTGCTAATCTAGGGAGGGTGAGATCCATTCAAAACAGGATGGGAATTTGCCTTAGTCCAGGCCTACGCTGCCTCCCGTATTTTCCATGCGGCCGTAGCCGTAGAACTTCATGTGATGGCAGGACTCTGATGTGAAGGGGGAACTGAGGGCTCTGATGTGAAGAGGGGCTCTGATGTGAAGGGAGCTCCTAATGTAAAGGTGGGAACACCACGTTTTAGGTTTTTGCATGGGGTCTCTTCGTAAAATCCTTCCTCACCATCTCACTTTTTTTTTAAATTTGGGAGACAGCTGGACTCTGTTCTAAAGGTTCTGTGCTAAAGAGAAGATAGGTGAAAGGTTGGCTGGTGGAAACAGAAACCCACCACTGGGTATGCACAGTTATTCCACTTTACAGTTAGGATCACTCCTGACCCCTGCACCCTGTGCATTACACACCCCTGACCCGTGCAATCTGTGCATTACAGACTCCTGGGCTACACTTTATTGTACATAACATACTTCTAATCAAAGTGTTCATTGTCTTAATAGTTGCTCGCTGCTAAGCAGTCCCTTACTATTTTAAAGAAGTTCTGCTTTAAGGTCGACTAAGACAAAGTTATGGTGACGTTTTACATAGGTTTATATACTGTTTATCTGTGAGACTCTTGCTTGTGGCGCCACAATAAAGAATATTTTTTATCTGTATTATATTATCTGTAGTACCAGAGACTATAGAGGATAAATGTGAGGGATTGCCACAACATAAGTGGAGGGAGCAGCCATCCTATTTCACAGAAAGACACTGCCACACAGGTGCAGGCCACTTCTAACCCCACGTCTGCTCTGCATTGCTCAACAGTCTGGGCCTTTTTAACATGTCTGCTGCTGACAGTACCTTATTGGTTTGCAGCCTCTGCCTACAGCATATCAAGCGTGGTAAATTTACCAGTCATTTAGGTACCACGTGCATGAGGGGCTACACAGATTATGGCCAAGTTTAGGCTTCAACCTCACTGTAAGTCTCCTAAACCCATCCACCATCTCCAGCAGCATCCTTGACCAGGCAGATTTGTCTTCCCCAGCTACTGGAGTGGAAAAAAATTGGCACCCCCCCCCCCTTTGCCCAGTGTCTCAATGCCAGCTTGGAAAATTGCTCACTTTACAGTTGCTCCATTCCAGCTGGTGGAGTTTGCCCCCTTCCATAACTTTGTGCCCTGTGCTTCACCACAGTGTGGTAGGTACCCAGCCACCATGTTTATTCGAGGACATCCCTGCCCTCCACCAGATTGTGGCAGCTAATGTCTCCATGTAGCAAGCATGGGCAGGGATGTTACATCTCTCATATTGCACACTGAGTAAATTTGCTGATGGATGGGAAGAATGCAGGACAAAGAATATCACTGGAGCTGGTGGTGCTGTCCCATGCCCTGCAATCTGGTGATAGTAACAGATGAGTTACCTCTAACCCTTCCTCCTCAATGATCTCATCCAGTGATTTGTCAGAACCACCATTCCCCCTGCCAAATGCCAAGAGCTTATGTATTGGGCCAGGCAAAATACTGATTTGCTATTTAGCAATTGGTATGCCCAGAGGACAGGAGCTACACCGCACCAGAGATTCTGTCAGAGGTGGCTGACCCCATGCCATCTTGTGACAGGAAAGGTCATGTGTGAAAATGCATCAACCTGCTGTCTGCCCTTTGGTAGAAAACGTTCACACACACGTGCCACGTTGGGTCTGAAGCAAAGGCTATGGAGCTTTCATTGAAGGCTCTTTCAAGCAAGGCCAAGTTTCTCAACCTCTCCTTCTTGAGTTGAGACGATAGTTGGATGATCCGTCCCCTAAGGACTGGCTTATGGGCTTCCCAAAGGGTAACGGGAGAGATATCAGGTGTGCGGTTGAGTTGTATATAGTCTGTGATGTAAGATTCTATTTGGAGCTTGGAAGAGGGATCAGTGAGCAGGGAGTCATTTAGGGTCCAGGACGGAGAGTCTGGGTTAGGGTGTAAAGTAGGGAGAAGTATGGTGACAGCTGAGTGGTCAGACCATGGGACAGGTAGGATGCAGGAAAGAAGGATGTGGGGCGTCAATGCGGTAGAGGTGAATATATGATCAATTCTGGAGTGGACAGCATGAGAATGAGAGTAGTGTGTGTAGTCAGTTTTAAGGGGATTGGCCTCTCTCCAGCTGTCCACCAGGGAGTTGGAGGATATTAGGTCTCTGAAGGGCTTCGCTAAGTGCAAGCAGGTTTGAGATATTTTAGACTTATCGCGATGTGGGTAAAGCACCATGTTGGAGTACCCAGAAACTTAAAGCCGATACCGGCCCTTCACATGTTTAAATTACTTTAGCTGCCGTAAGGTCCCTGCTTGCCGGGGATCTCACGGCGGCTGTTTACAGCATCGGTCTGGCCGCATATCTCCTCCTCCTTCCCGCCGCCCACACCTGCCTGTACAGCCCCATGGAGACTCACAGGTGCCCGTACAGCACTGGGGAGACCCGCTGCCACACCCGCCCGAACAGCCATGGAGAGACCCACCGCCGCATCGGTCCCAACAGACCGGTGAGACTCGCATGCAGGTCTGGTGAGACCGCACAGCCATGGTGAGACGTTCATGCAGACCCTGGTGAGACCACACGCAACAATGGGGAGACTGCGCACAGCCCCAATGACACCACACAGCAATGGAAAGACCTGCAGGTAGCCCTGGTGAGACCACTCACAGCTATGATGAGATCCGCACGCAGCCCTGGTGAGTCTTGCACACAGCCCTGGTGAAACTGCACGCAGCCCTAGTGAGACCGCACGCAGCCCTAGTGAGACCTTGTAGTCCTTTATAGCTGATGGCATTCTTAATTACTGTATAATGTATTGCTGGGATTTGTAGTCCTCTATAGCTGATGCCATTCTGCATTGTTGTATAACGTAGTGCTGGGATTTGTAGTCCCTCTACAGCTTGGAGTCAGTGGCAGAACTACCAGGGGTGTAGCGTTTGCAGCTGTGACTCGGCCCTGGCGCTCTACCACTGTCCTAGAATCATTAATGTCTATTGTTTTAGAAAAACTGTCACATGACACTACAAAAAGGTATCATTAATTGGTATTGGCTTGAGAAAAAGTATTGCTACTTGTACTCAGTCTTGAAAAAATTGCATCGGTGCATCTCTAAAAAAACATTATTTTGATGCTCAATGAACACAGCAGAGACCACAACAAATGTATTGAACATGAGACCACAACAAATGTATTGAACATCCACGTGATCGTGCAATTCTGCAACACAAGTGTAGTTTCTTTTAGTAAAACAGGCCCACTGCATGTGATGGATATCTGATCTTTTCTAAATTAATTATTATGGGGTCTATTCACGAAGCTGCCGAAGGATGTGTCCGCAGCTTCGGCCAATCCTTCGGCTAGCTTCAGCCCCAGGGCCCCTTCGGTTCAGTAGAACCGAAGGGGTGCTGTACGGGCTATTCACAATAGCCCGTACAGCTCCCGATCATGGCCGAGCTGCTCAGCCGAGCCGAACGCATATGCATCGGCTCGGCTGAGCCGT
>NW_017306986.1:2064-3754 GCF_000935625.1 Nanorana parkeri | reverse complement strand
TCGGCCAGCTTCAGCTTTCAGCACGGCTCAGCCGAGCCGATGCATATGCGATCGGCTCGGCTGAGCCGCTCGGTCATGATCGGGAGCTGTACGGGCTATTGTTAAAATAGCCCGTACAGCACCCCTTCGGTTCTACTGAACCGAAGGGGTCCTGGGGCCGAAGCTAGCCGAAGGATCGGCCGAAGCTACGGCCAGATCCTTCGGCAGCTTCGTGAATAGACCCCTTAGATTGTATATACATCCTTGAGTCTGACAGGCGATTATCTTTGTTGGTGATTACAGTGAGGGTTTCAGCTGTCAGATCATGCTATAGCTGTGTTGGATTGCAACAGAAGATAAATAGGGTATTTACATCTTGTAGGGTAGCATTTATCTCCCTCAGGGGTGTACCAGTATAGAAAATAAATACAAATAAGTACTTTGAAAGATAAGTGATCTACCTTATTGTCAACCTGAGTTCATCTAATAAAAATGTGATGAAAAGAGATACAGAGAGGGACATAGGGATGGGTTGGGGGAATATGGAGGTTAAGATAAGGGTAGAGTCCTGCGGTGTCAGACCACTGAGGTTGCCTTAAACTGAAGATATGTGTTTTAAGCTACATAGATAGAAACATGCCCCGGGGGTCCACTCAATTTGAAATGTATTGAGATTACTACATTATCTAGCTGTTAGCATCTCAATCAACCTCCCCTTTTTGACTTGATTATGTAATTTATGGGTGGTTGCAGGAAGTGTCGTTGTCTATCTAACTTAATCAGATTGTGGGCAGCCATGAGGATGTAAGTGGATAGCTTTTTAAGGAGCCCTGGAATAAAGAGTCCCAGTAGATGGGTTAATGGGGATGGATCAGCCAGATATCCCAGAGAAAAGTGCGTTAATCGTCACAAGAAGGGGTTGATCACCCGCATGTACATGAACGGGCAGCTTAGATAATCGAAAGCCTTTTCTTGATCTAGGCTAAGAAGCAGAACTTCTGATTCCATTTTGTTGAGAGCATATATTATGTCTACTGCTCTCCTGGTGTTGTTGTCTGCCTGGTGGTGCATGATGAACCCTAATTGGTTTTTGTATATTATTGAGAGAAAGATGGAGCCTAGACTGGTAGCTAGAATTCTTTGAAAGTCTTCAGGTCTGAATTAAGCATTGCTATTGGGTGATAACTTGAGCCACCTTGGGGTTCCTTCCCTAGCTAAGGAAATACTGAGATGTACGAGTAGTGCACTGCACATGGAGTGGATTCACCTTTGCTTTTTTCTGTCATGCTGGTATCCTTTCTCTCTCTATCTTCTTTTATGTTATGAGGCATAAAAGAAGGGTGAGCGGGGGGGCGTGGCCGACTGAGGTGGAAGATGGCCGCATAGGAGAAGTGCTCCGGCTCCGTATCTGCAGCAGGACATAGTGACACGGCACTAGGGAACGTCAGCACTTGATTTTCGTCTTCACATCTTCCTTAACCATCTGAGAAGAAGATGAACAAAAGAAAGCACAAAGGCGGACCACGGAAACTGACGGATTTCTTCAGGACAGCGGCGCCTCAGGGCCGGCAGAAACATGCTGCCGTCCCGTCCCATGCAGCAACACTGTCCTCCTCAGCCCATAAGAGCAGGAATGGAAAACAGCCTACGACATCTACTACAGCCCTGGCTGACAACTCAGGCAGTGCTGGATCATCTAATCAGGGCAGCC
>NW_017306986.1:0-440 GCF_000935625.1 Nanorana parkeri | reverse complement strand
AGGGAGGAGTACTCATAGCCATTAAGGATTCAGTTTCCTTTCCAGAACTAATACGATACGCCAGGGACATCTTCTTCTATGTGGTGATTTTAATGCCATTCTAGATGCATCTATGGATGTATCAAATCCTAACACATCCCGAAGACCATCCTTGTCTAAAGTAATACTCAGGGAAGAACTTTATGACGCCTGGAGGTGTCTACATCCATCCGAAAAAGACTACTCTTTTTTTTCTACACCTCACGCATCATATTCAAGAATCGACCTATTCCTGGTAGACAAATGGCTACTACAAAAAGTCGCACAGATCCATAATATCTCATGGTCAGACCATGCTCCTATCACCCTCACAATTGCAGATCAAGGCCATTTATCGACCACTCCACTATGGAGAAACATTACATCTTTATTTTTCTCTAAAACTCATGGACCCTTCATAG
>NW_017306985.1:820181-871140 GCF_000935625.1 Nanorana parkeri | reverse complement strand
TATTTTGTTTTGTTGTTTTACCTAAAAACCCTAATAAAAGAGACTTGTGAGTTAAAAAAATAGCAAACTAGAGTGCAAAGGTATTCACAATGGTAGATCGATTAGAAGCATAAATGAGTAGTTCAAGGATACATCAGTTTACAAACTTCAATCAGCCTGTGTGCCTGTGTGCCGTCCAGCCTGTGTGCCTGTGTGCTGATTGAAGCCTGTGGGGGTAATAGATGAGTTTGAATATTTGATTTCCCAGACAGTCCTCAATGCTGGGATTTGTTGTTTCTCTATAACTGGTCAGTGGTATTCTGCATTGTGCCACTGTATTATTTTATTTATTAGAATTCCATCACTGGAGCCATTTTTTTAATTTTTTACTATTTTTATCCGATTAACCAATTAATCGAACTTAAAAATCGGCTAACTAATCGATTTTGAAAATAATCATTAGCTGCAGCCCTAGAATAAAGGAATATTCCTGAACTTTGTTTTATGATTTACAGTTGTGTGAAAAAGTGTTGGCCCCTTCCTGATTTTTCATTGTTTTGCACGTTTGTCACACTTTAATGTTTCAGATCATCAAACAAATTTAAATATTAGTCAAAGATAACACAAGTAAACACAACATGCAGTTTTTAAAGGAAGGTTTTTATTATTAAGGGAAAACAAAAAAACAAAAAAACAGCATAGGAATGCATAGCTAGATTGCTATTGGGTAGTTCACTTTGCAATAGCAGACTAGCTATTGCACCCGCCCTCTGCTGCTGTCAATCAGCAGAGGGGGACTGGAAGTTCTCCATCAGGTCCTCTTCTAGTGATTGACAGCAGCAGAGGGTGGGTGCAATAGCCAGCTTGCTATTGGATATTGCAAATTGAACTAGCCAATAGCAATCTAGCTATTCATTCCTATGCTGTTTTTTTTTACCATTCTGATGGCAGCAGCTGTCAGAATACTAAAAAAAAAACAGCAGATAGCAAAGAAGCTATTGCTTCCCATGCTATCTGCCATCATTTCAGGGGGTGTTCGATATACAGCCTCATACTACATAACTACGGTCCATTTCATGCTGAATAAACTAAATTATTAATTAATCTTAAATAGAAAACTATCTTTAGATTTTAGATCGATTTTTATCCACCCTGCAGCAAAGTGACATTAGGCAAAAGACATTTTTTTTTTAATCTCCAGAAGAAAAAAAAAAAGTGTGAGGTTCCCCCCTTTGAAAAAAATTGAAAAAAAAGTAAGTTTTTGACAATTCCTTTATTTTAAAGAAAAAAAGAAAAAAATGGCTCCATCAATGTAATCCAGTGTCAACCACGGTGAACGACGCCGCCAACTCACTGAAATAATAAAAGTCCTGCCGCACGCCGACCCGTCCGTACCCGACGCAACATGACATCTCCGGCCTATTGTAAATAATGAATGGCATTTGGGAGGTCCTGGATGGTATTGTGTTCTTGGACAGCTGAGAAAGTCAAATGAGTGGAACGAGCCCTGTGACGTCACGACTCGCTCCACCTATTTGCTTACATTCAGGCCAGAGATTTCATTTTGCGGCAAGTCTTCATCAGGTTCAGACGGGTTGTCGTACGGCAAGACTTTTTTTTTTTTGGCGAGTCGGCGGGCGTTGTTCATCGTGATTGACGCTGGACTACATCGATGGAGCCATTTTTTTTTTTTAAATAAAGGAATTGTCAAAAACTGACCTTTTTTCCCCCTTCAATTAAAGGATGTGTGGTTTCTTTATTTGCTTTTATTTTTAACCCTTTAGTGAATGAGTAGGGGTACAAGTACTCCTTACTCATTCAAAAGTTGGGGTGGTGGCATCTGGGTGTCCCTTCATTAAAGGGATATCCTGATGCAAATAAGCCCCCCTGCCCGCAGACCCCCACAACCACCGGGTCAGAGTTGTGGGGAAGAGGCTCTTGTCCCCATCGGTTGTTATGCACAGCTGCTCCAGATTTTGTCTGCTCCAGTTTTGATAAATTACCCTCTATGGATTTGTATGTGTCCTGCCCTTTTTTAACCATGTCCAAAAATGCTAAGAGGATAGTAACCCCTGATGGGATCTATTTAACCCTTATGTGGGTACTGCTCTGAATGACCTCACACATAGTATAAGCTCCAACAAAGAAGGTGAGACACTGTCAAATATGAGTGGCATGAAACATTGAGGGTACATTCTTGATTAGTACTGTTTGCCCATATTGTAAGAAGTGACACTATGCACTGAAAGTAGCATATAAAATGCATTTGAATTTTTAGCACATTCCCTAAGCTAATGGGATTGATTTACTTAAAGGAGAACTATGGGGTTAGGGCTTTTCCCCATAGTTCTCCTAAGGGTAACGGGAGGACACAAACTAGCGTCCTCCTGTACCCAAAGCTTGCAGTATACTGAGACGCCGCAGCTGAAGCAGATCCCCACAATTATGTCTGGATCCGCCCAGCTGCGTGAGGACAGCTGGCTTTGCCTATCTAGAGGCAGATCTAGAGGCTGTACCCGCCCCCGTCCGTTCCGCCAGGCAGCGCTGGAGGATCGGAGCGGGGAGGGGGGAATCCAGTCCCTCCCCTGTCACAGCAGAGAGCCGTGACAGGATCGAGAAGTGAGCGAACGCCATTATGTGTTCGCTCACTTCCCGATCTACTGAGCCAACCTGTGACAGTCTCATTGTCACAGGTCGGCTAGAACTATGAGGTGAGTGAAAATCACTCACCTCATAGTTCTCCTTTAAGGCAAAAAGGCTTTTCACTTTGCAAGGGTAACTTTTAATTTAGCTTACTGAATGAGGTGAAGTTCTCTTGACTTCCATCATGAAATCATGTACAAGCAAAAGCTATTTTTTTTATTGCACACAATTGGAAAGTGAATTTTCACCACATTCCCTTGCAAAGTCAAAATTCCATTTTAGTAAATCAACCTCTCTTGTACAGCAGTACTGACACTAAAAAATAACACTTTAAAGAAATACTTTAGCAAGTAGATTCCCGATGGGGACAACATTTATATCAAATAGAAACCTGTAGAAACCAGGTGCAAGACTTTGCCCAATCAGGGCTCAGTACTCTGTAAGAGCCATGATTGGGCAAAGTCATGATGACTTTGCCCAATCATGATTGCTTGTTTTGCCGGCATCTGTCAAAATGCCATTATGCGGCGGGAGTCCACGGGGAGGATGTAGTTTTTTACATTTTTTAAATTATTTCTATTTATTTTTATTTCGCCGAGTCGTCATCGTCGTGGACAACGCTGGACGTCGTGATTGACCATGGATTAAGTCAGTGGATCCATTTTTATTTTTTTTTATAAATAAAGGATTTTATCAAAAGTCTGGACTTTTTAATTTACAATTTTATTTAACCCTTAAGTGAATGGGTAGGGGGCTGGCATCTGGATGCCCCTTTATTGATAATTAATTGATAAGCCCCCTGCCTGCACCCCCACAACCAACGCCCCAGGGCTTGTGGGGAAGAGGCCTGGTATGGGAGGGGCCCTGGAAAAGCACCATCCCAGTGCTGAGAGCATGTGGCATGTATGGGAGGGAGGGGGGAGGCGCTCGCTCGCCCACACCCCCCCCCCCTTTCAGGCCCAGCCAACCCTATGCTCGGATCAAGGGTCCGGTATGTAATTTTAGGAGGGACCCAATTTCCATTTTTCTATGCATCTATGCAGGTTCTATGCATCGTAAAGATTTGCCACTTTACAGGCTTATTTACGTTTATATCTGCGTAAACGTGGGGGTGGGGGAGTTAAACATTTTGGGGGTTTTTTTTAAACTTTTTTCATATGTGACTTTTATTTCATGTTACTTTTTTATATGTGACTTTTATTTTTGTTAATTGTGTCTTTTCTGCCCGTGCGCGCCCGCAGAAAATAAATGCCGTCTGGAGACGGCAACCCACCAATGCTGCAGTGCCGTCCGTCCGTTTTTTTACAACGGGCGGACGGCAAGTGGTTAAGGGGACCCCCCAGGTATGATAGTTTTTTTTTCATTTTTATTGTTACTATTTATTGTCACCCTTTAAGTGATGTTAAAAATGTTTTTTGTTTGTTTTTTCATTGATTCCTGTCCCCTAGTGCAGTACCCGGACCCCCGTGCCTTTTTTATGACCAATAACTTGCATATAAGCCCTCTTAAAGGAGAAATTCGTTTTTGAAAGTCAAAGGCATGATGACTCTGCCCCAGGGGCGTAACTAGAAATCACAGGGCCCCATAGCAAAATTTTGTATCGTGGGCTCTGCAGGGTCACCCTCAGGTGGGCTGGTCGCACTCCTTACCTGTCCGCCGCCTCTTCCTCCACGCTCGCTGATGGGCCCCGCCTCCTCCTCCGTCGCCGTGCCCCGCCTTCTCCCCTACTGCTGACCACGGGCCCGCCTCATCCTCCACTGCCGGGTCCGGCCTCTTCCACCGCCGCTGCTGGCTCTCATTGACTCAGCAGCGGCTCTGGACACGAACACGCTGCTACACAGATTACGGTCAGTGATCTGAACAGCAGCGCATTCTTCTTCAGAGCCGCCAGTGAAAGCCACCAGCAGAGGTTGCCATAGCGACCCAGGCGGTCCGCTCGGCTTCTGGCCGGGCCCCACTGTGCCACGGGCCGTGACTATGCACTCACCACAGTTGCTGACTGTTAGATAACCGCCAACAAGCGTTTTGGAAACAAGACAGATCTCAACGTTCTCCTTCCTCGTATTCCGTTCGTTTAGTAATGATCTCCGCTACACGTGGGCAGGTGTGTTCCCATCCTGGAGCTACTGGAGCTACATCCAGCAAGGAGTGTTGAGAGAGCCAACCTGGAGGGGTCAGACAACTACCAGCAGAGTGATGAAATGAGCGCTTACTAAACGAAAGTAATACGAGGAACTAGGTTGTTGAGACTTTTGTTTGGCACGTGGAGAGCACTATACCTATTGGAATACAGGAATATTTCTACACAAATTTGGTTCACACTGGATTGAATTGGGAAAGAGTTTTCTTATTTTTTCTACACCTGGAAAAGCTTCCGATTTTCAGTTTGGGATTGGACTGTCTTCTGAATGACTATTTGATCATCTTTATATCAGTCCCATATACACTATTACATGTTATATGATTTATTATATAATTATTTTTTGATTCTGCGAGAGGTTTTTAACGCTGTACATTTTTCATATGCCTGGAGTTTTTTTCAATAAGGGTTTATGTTGGCGGGAGTTTTTTTCCTTCAATTGAGGTGCTTTGGAACTCTTGTCTTGTCATTTTTTTGCACTTTACTGAGAGGTTTTTTTAGCGCTGTACATTTTTTTGCTAAAGATTAGCTAAGGTTTGGAGCCTTTGTGTAGCAGCTTTTGACCTATTGGTTCTAATAGTTTTTGTCCGTTAGCACAGATTATTTATTATTATATGAAAAAAATTACCCTTGCAGTGGGGCTTCCCATACTGCAGTGGCGAAGCTAGACATATTGTCACCTGGGGCAAAGACTCAGAGTTGCTCCCCCACCCTCCCCTTCCTGGGCAGAAGTTCTCCATCCACACTACCCTGCCCACACTTCTGGGCTCTCTTCTTCTTTTGTGTCAGCGACGTCCCCTCCTGATTCACTGCAGAGATGAAGCTTTAAATCGCCTCATTCTCCAGTGCTGCTTTGTAAATTAAAAAGCGGCTTCTGGGCTTGCTTCTACATTTCCTGGCATACTATACATTTTTATCTGCCATGTAGTAGAGTCTTGAATAAAGTGATTTCAAGCCTCACCTCCATGGTGGATCAGGAGGGGCATCGCAAGAGAGCACAGAAGTGGGTCTAAAGACAATGAACCTCGTTTCATTCAAGCCTCTCCTCTGTGGCTCAGCTGGGCCTTTTTGAATGCTGCAGAGCGGAACGTCTTCAAGTTGCCTTGATTTATTTTTTAGTTATTCCTTTACCTGGATGAATGAGAACCTTCACAGACACCAGCGAAACACTATACAATATTGCAGAATATCACTGGCTAGAGGGGACTACAAATCCTAGCAATACATTATACAGCATTGCAGAATAGCACTGCCTAGAGAGGACTACAAATCCCAGCAATGCAGAATAAAAACATCAGCTATACAGGACTATAAATTACAGCAATACATACAGCAATGCAGAATGCTAGTATTCTGCATTGCTGTGATGTGTAGTCCTGTCTAGCTGATGGTATTATGATACCATACTGGACTACAAATCTCAGCAATACATCTGGGATGTTCAGATACCAGTTCCGATACTTGGCATTTTCACGAGAACTACCAGGGTTGCAGCTGGTACCTACCTCTGGCGCTCTACCACTGTCTTGAAATCAGTAGTCTGTATTGTTTTAGAAAAACTGTCACATGACAATAAACAAAAATGTATCAGCACTTATATCTGTGAGTACTTGGACAAGTATAAGTACTTATAAAACTGGTATCAGTGCAGCCCAAATATATATTCTGGATGGGAAGGGGGTTTAACACCGCGGATGTCAACTGGTTAAAAAATCATACATTAAAAAAAGGATGTACAAGTCTCAGGACCCCCATATGCTGCTTAAAAATTACAGCTGCCTCCTAACTTTTGAATATTTCTCTACTCTAGTCTTGGAGCTGGAAAAGTATCTGGACATGTACTTGTATCGAGTATGGTACTTGGTATCTGAACATCCCTACATACAGCAATGCAGAATACCATCAGATAAATATGACTACAAATCCCAGCCAGCAATAAATTATACAGCAATTTAAATTGGATTATAAAACAAAATTCAAAATGCAACACATGGCTTGCTATGTGGGTGCTTTGATTAGTTTCCTCCAGCTCCACTTTCAGCTGCCGCGCAGAAATACTGGAATCTGTGGCAGCCAAAAGTGAGAAAATAGTCCCCTCTCTCCTGTTGTCAGTTCAGCATGGAACTCAGGGACAGAAGGGACATTAACTGAAATCACTGCTGGAGTGGGCGCCTGTGCTTGGGACATGCTACTTTCCTGTGTGTCCGGGCCCCCCTGCTGCCCAGCGGTGCATGACAGCCTGCTCTACCATCCTAGAGGCTGTTCCCCCTGCTGGCAGCGCCCCCTCCCAGAGCACATGCCCCCCTAGCTTTGGCTCTGCCATACTGCAAAGGTTAAATATACATTTTTGCCTAGGGTACCAGTAAAAAGCATACCTTGGCCTATCACCTGGCAGCCACCGCTAATCTCTTCACTCTGTTGTTCTGGCTTGTGGGAGGGCCCTCAACATCCTGACATAATTCAGGACGATGGTCTTCCATTGTGTGTGATGATGTCACAGCTACAACTGCTAGCCATAGCGCTAAATAGAAGGGGCTTTGGGGAACCTGACACACACAAAAAAGAGCCTGTGGGAATGAAGCATAAGGAATGTAAATGTGCTTTTTACTGGTACCCTAGGCAAAAATTTGCATTTAATCCTTGTTGTGCAGTCGGGGACCCGCTGCAAGGGTTTTTTTTCAGTTCCACAGAGTTCAGCTTAAATTTTCCCTAATTATTAAACCAAAATATTAATCTATTAAAATTTTGCAATAAGGTAAATTGATTGATTTACTTGTATTTGTAGCTTTATTGGGTTTTTTTTTTTAACTTGCAATAGCTGTATTGCAGGACTATTTTGCCAAAAAAGGGACAATATTTTTACCTGTTCCACCACATAAATGGCATAGTCTGCTTGCTGTTTTTGTAGGAAAGGATGCATGTTGTACAGCCAGATATGAAGATGTGGTTCTCTATTTCGAAAAGGAATCACTATAGCAATCTTCTGAAGTGCCGTACAATTCTCGGGCTTGCTGTGACCACCAAGTGGTAATAATGCATTTTCAGCAATTCTTTTTTCAAGAGACACATTCACTTCAATGGGGTAAGGACCTAGTAGTGAAGACAAAGATGTACAAAATGAATATGCATTTAAGGTCGTAGAAAGATTAATATCACTTCTATCAAAATCTTTTTCTTGCATCATACAGCAGTACAAGTCTGGGTATTAATACTACACTTACTGTTACACTGTTGCATGACTGAGCAACCGTGTGACTTGTATATATGTAGCTTTACATAAACCTTAAAGGAGAACTATGAGGCGAGTGAAAATCACTCAGCCAACCTGTGACAATGAAACTGTCACAGGTCGGCTCAATAGATCGGGAAGTGAGCGAACACATAGCGTCACTCGCTCACTTCTCGATCTATCCCTGCAGAGAGCCGTGACTGTCACTCACGGCTCAATGCAGGGATTCCCCCCTCCCGCTCCCATCCTCCAGCGCTGACTGGCGGAATGGACGGGAGGGGGGGCGGGCACAGCTGGCTCTGCCTCTAGATAGGCAGAGCCAGCTGTCAATCCCGCAGCTGGGTGGATCTCCACAGTAATGTCGGGATCCGTCCTGGCTGCGGCGTCTCAGTATACCACGAGCTGTAGCTCGCGGTATACTGAGCTTAGGGTGACGGGAGGACGCTAGTTTGTGTCTTCCCGTGACCCTTAGAAGAACTATGGGGAAAAGCCCTGACCCCATAGTTTTCCTTTAAGCAAGCCTAAGTTTATAATTCTGTTTTTTGTTTTTTTACCAGAAGCTTGTAGCGAATGCAGATCATCAATATAAAAATGTATGTTGATTTGTACCTAGCAATTGCTTGTTCTGGGTAAAAAAAAAAACCCCAGAAATTTGCATTTGCAATATTTGAATGCAAATATTGTAATGTGCAAGTACTGTACTGTGCAAACGTTTTAGGTGCAACAATGCTATAAAGTAAGAATGCTTTCAGAAATAAAAGTGTTAATAGTTTATTTTTATCAATTAACAAAATGGAAAGTAAATGAACAGAAGAGAAATCCAAATCAAATTAATATTTGGTGTGACCAACCTTTGCCTTCAAAACAGCATCAATTCTTCTAGGTATACTTGCACACAGTTTTTGAAGGAACTCGGCAGGTAGGTTGCTCCAAACATCTTGGAGGACTAACCACAGATCTTCTGTGGATGTAAGCTGCCTCAAATCCTTCTGTCTCTTCATGTAATTCCAGACGGACTTGATGTAGAGATCAGGGCTCTTTGGGGGCCAAACCATGACTTCCAGGACTCCTTGTTTTTCTTTATGCTTAAGATAGTTCTTAATTACATTGGGTGTATGTTCAGGGGGTGTTTTCCTGCTGCAGAATAACTTTTGGGCCAATCACATACGTCGCTGATGGTATGGCATGATGGGGAAGTACCTGCTTGTATTTCTCAGCATTGAGGACACCATTGAGCCTGACCAAATCCGCAACTCTATATGCAGAAATGCAGCGCTAAACTTTCAAGAAACTTCCACCATGTTTCACTGTTGCCTGCAGAAAACTAATTATTGTACAGCTCTCCAGCCCTTCGGCGAACAAACTGCTTCCTGTTACACCCAAATATTTACAAATGTTGACTCATCAGTCCAGAGCACCTGCTGCCTTTTTTCGGCATCCCGGTTTCTGTTTTCATGCATAGCTGAGTCGCTTGGCCTTGTTTATACGTCGTTGGTATGGCTTTTTGGGTGCAATTCTTCCATGAAGACCACTTCTGGCTAGACTTCTCTGGACAGTAGATGGGTGTACCTGGGTCCCACTAGTTTCTGCCAGTTCAGTGCTGATGGCACTGTTGGACATCTTCCGATATCGAAGGGAAGTAAGCATGATGTGTCTGTCATCTGTTGCATTAAGATTTCTTGACCGACCACTGCATCTACCATCCTCAACATTGCCCATTTCTTTATGCTTCTTCAAAAGAGCTTGAACAGCACTTGAAACCCCAGTCTGCTTTGAAATCTTTGCCTGGGAGAGACCTTGCTGATGCAACGTAACTACATTGTGTCTTGTTGCTATGCTCAGCCTTGCCATGGTGTATGACCTGTGACATGAAACTGTCTTCCACAACCTCCCCTTAGTAGTAGAGTTTGGCTGTTCCTCACCCAGTATTACACAGCTGTTTCTGTTTCTGTTTCAGTTAATGACTGTGTTTTAACCTACTTATGAAATTTGATTATCATTATCACCTGCTTGGCATAATTGGTTAATCATACACCTGACTCTAATCCTACAAAATCTCTGACTTTGTGCAAGTGTAAAGCTGGCCATACACCTTACAACCATCGCAAGACTTTTGTCTTGCGATGGTTGTAAGATCATTTAAAAAAACGTACGATCTGCCCATCTTGGACAGGCAGATCGTACTTGCGATCATCGCAAGCCCGCCCGGCTGAGGGGCGGGCTTCCGATGACTGCAATGCTGAACGGGCAGTGTGCCCTTGCGCACACTGGCCTGTGCGGCATATGTCTTACGAGCAGGCCACAAACCCGCCGACAATCGTATGATTCTCGGCGGGTTTTCGAACATGTTCATAAGACAAAAGACTGCGACCGTACAGTAGAAACGGTTGCGCGCCTTCCATACACCTGCCGATTTATTGTACGATAATCGGCAGGTGTATAGGCACCTTAAGAATTGATGCTGGTCTGAAGTCAAAGGGTAGTCACACCAAATATTGATTTTCATCTGGATTTTTCTTCTGTTCACTCACTTTGCATTTTGTAAATTGATAAAAAATAAACAATAAAAAAATATATTTTTGAAAGCATTCTTACTTTAGAGCATTTTCACACACCTGCCTAAAACTTTTGCACAGTAATCTAAGTTGTAAATATTCTGAGAGCTTATATTGGTGAATAAATACCACCAAAATAAAGCTCTATCTGTCCCCAAAAAAGGGTATAAAATTCATTTCAGTACAGCGCTGCATGACGGAATAAATGTCAGTGTAAGTACCACAGCGCTGAATACTGAAAAATGGCCTGGATGGGAAGGGGGTTTAACACCGCGGATGTCAACTGGTTAAAGAAGAGGCTGTCATTTTGGGAAATGATCATGGATCAACTGGGAAAAACACAAACTATGTACTGTATACCACAAGACCCTTGTAAGCCAGAATCTAACACACTTTTTAAAAACTTTTCTCTTTTCTGTTACTATAACAAAACACTTGTGGGAAAAAGCCTTCAGCAAAGACAGTAGGTTAGAGGTAGAGCCAGTGCAATTATTTTTTCTTACTCAGGCTAAGGTGCAGTTTTGCGCCCCCTGCGGTGCCCTCAGATGGCTGTCTATGCAGCCTTACACTAGCGCCGGCCCTGACCACATTGCTCAGTCTACCCTAAAAGCTGGAGTAATTTCCTCACTAGAAGCAGATCACACGTTAGGTTCACCTTTCTGACCACGTTTCATGTTATACCCATATTTAGGGTGTAACACGAAAAACGGTCAGATTGCAACCCCCCACTTACCAGAATCGCAGGGCTCTTCTCCCCATAGGCTGCTGTGGGTTTTTTTTAAAGTTGTGCGGCTGTGCTCTGCCCACACAGCCGCGTCATCCATCCACAGGATGGAGTAACCACGATTTCTGTCTGCCATCAGGGGACTTGTAGTTTAAGAGGAATTCTAGTTTCAGAGGAATACAAGTGCGGTGATGTCACCGCACTTGTAGTCCATTAACTCTGCCCCAAATTGCTGCATGTCTGTACCTTGGTACGGGCATGGATAGGAGTAGGGATGCACCGACATCAGGACAGTAGTGGACCACTAGGGTCCAGTCACAGCTGCAACTGCGCACTCTTTGTAGTTCTACCACTGGCTCCAAGCTGTAGAGGGACTACAAATCTCAGCAATACATGATACAGCAATGCAAAATACCATCAGCTATAGAGGACTACAAATCCGAGCAATACATTATACAGCAATGCAGAAAAGCACCAGTGATAGTGGACTACAAATCCAAACAATACATTATACAGCAATGCAGAATAATATGAAGCTACATACTCTGTGTTGTTCCAGGGTGGTGTCCTGATATCTCAAAGGTCTCAGGTGAGCAGTGCGGGGTCTACTCTGGGGAAAGCGATGTAAGCGGCACTGTGTGGTTCCCCAGCAAGATGTGCAACTGATGCTGTAAACATGCGCCACAGTTCAAAGTTCGTCTGCCGAGGTCCCCAGTAGACTTGTGCGCCGTCAAAAAATGTGTTTAGTTTCATTTCATTTCGGAATATCCGTTATTTCGTATTTCGTAATTCGTGTCCGAAACTCAATTCGGATTCGTACGAAATACTTTTTTGTTAGTTTCGGCACATTTTCGTAACTTTACAAACATTTGTTATGATGAAGTTAAAAAGCAAAAATACCTTTGTTAATATTGGAGTCGATGTGGTAGTTGTTTTTTTTTAAAATCCGAAATACGAATTCCGGATCCGAATTTCGGATTAAAAAAACTCATCAACTCCAATATTAACAAAGGTATTTTGCTTTTTAACTTCAATATAACGAATGTTCGTAACGGAACGAAATTCCGTTAAAGAAATTTCGTATTTCCTGCGTGTATTGTAATGCAACCCTCGGCAGCAGCCGATCCGTATTTCGGATTTAAAAAAAACTCTTGTCATGTTGTTCAACCTCATTTACAGGGGTAATATTAGTTCCCGTTTCAAAGAAATTCGGATCCGAAATTCTTTAACGGAATTTCGTATTTCGGATATAATTCGGAAACTGCAATTCGGATTTCGGATGCTTCCGAATTTACGAATTTCAGGAAAATTCGTACGAATTTCAATTCGTAACGAAACGAATCGCACATGTCTAGTCCCCAGCAACCACAGGACCTCAGGCAGCCACTTTAGTTTGAAAAAACGCCAGCACTTTAAAATTTCAAAGTTTGTGACTACGTTGGAATATGTGACTGGTCACGTGGTCACACATTTTAACGTAACCCTGCCCAGTTTTACAGCTGTGAAATGTGTGTCCACCCATTATGTCAAGCATTTCAACACTTTGTCAGCTGTTCCAGGGCAGATCGGCTCACTGGGCATGTGCAGGAGAATCGATCTGCATTATGTAATCTGCCTGGAACAGCTGATCGGCCCACAAATGTCACTTCTATCCAACTTTGTGAGTGTGATCTCATATTCCACCACATTCGCAATGTTGGATAGAAGTGACATTTTGAGTGACATTTGAGAACCGATCACATGTTCCAGGCAGATGGGGTAATGCAGATCGATTCTCCTGCACATGCGTTCTGTGATGCCCATCTGCCCTGGAACAGCTGACAAAGTGTTGGAATGCTTGACTTAATGGGTGGTCACACAATCCTCCGCTGTAAAACTGGGCGGGATTACATTAAAATGTTTGACTACGTGACCCGTCACACATACCAACACAGTCACAAACTTTGATAGAACACCAGTATCGGTGTTTAGTATTGGGGCATTTTCACGAGTATGAGTACTCATGAAAATGCCCAGTATTGGCACAGATTCCGGTATCGGTATTGGTGCATCCCTACTTTTAAGCACTTTGGGACACTGAAAATGAGAAAAGGCATGAGGAGTTTTCATTTTGTAAACTGTAGGATGGTATTGTGGAAAATTAGCCAAAAAAGGAACTTTATATTACATGAAAAAAGACCCATATTAAGCCCTGTCCTGCATGTCTGTAGAATAAATGATCATTACGGTTACCGAGGTAGCAGAGTCACTGTATAACTTTATTAGTTGTTGCTGCAACTGGGAAACAAACAGCTAAACCCCGGGGCTGTCCATGAATGTCAGTATCTGCTGAACGGTGGTTTATAAATCTGAAGGATTTAGATGCACAGTGTACACTCCGACAGTACAAAGGTCAAAGATCTTTCATTTATGGGACTGCACCCAGGATCGCTCTCTCTCCTTTCCGGGGAGGCAGGTTATGACGTGCCACCCAGCTTCCTGAATTCCGGGAAGCCGGCTCCATGCTCTCTTTGCCGCATCACCAGCCGTCCCATTAAAGTGAATGGGACTGTCGGTGAGTCAACAGTGGATCAGAGGAGGAGCCGCTGCGGGACAGAGATGACAGTTGCTCTTTAAAAATAATGATTGAAATCGAGTTGATTTAAATCAAGCCTTTTTACTAACGATTTAAATCGACTTGATTTAAATCAAATCCACCCTGCCCTCTGGTGTGGAAAAGGCTGTTTTCTCCCTGGCAGCCTTAGTTAAAGGTATCTGCCAGTATCCCTTGGTGAGGTCTAAGGTAGTAATATATCAGGCAGGTCCTAACCTTTCTATCAGTTCATCTACTCGAGGCATTGGATATGCATCAAAGTTTGACACTTAAGTGAGTTTTCTAAAATCATTACAGAATTGCATCGCGAGTCCAGTTGGGCTTAGGCACTAACACAATTGGGCTTGACCATTCGCTCTGCAAATCCTCAATGATGTCAAGTTCCAGCATTTTCCGCACTTCCTCAGAGACAGCTTTCATGTGTGCCTTAGGAATGTGATATGGCTTAACCCTGTCTTTTACATGACGCTCTGTGATAATATCATGTTCTATTACCTGGGTACGGCCTGGTAGTTCCAAAAAGATTTCTTCATTCCTCTGCAAAAATTCCTTTACCTGCTGAGTTTGGTGTTTGGATAGAGTGGCAGATATAGGCACTTGTTTCCTCCCTACAGGGGGCCCTGAATTAACCTCAGCTAGTGCAACTACCCGTGTCCTGTCCTTGCCAGTGTTTTAATACGTTTATATGGTATATTTGATAAGGTTTTCTTCTTCCAGGTTGATGCACTTTGTAGTTTACCTCGCTGACTTTTTTTATCACTTCAAACAGACCTTGCCATTTGGCCAGAAATTTACTTTCTACTCTGGGTATATTCCCCAACCTGGAACTGTCTGACCTTGGCTGACCGATTGTACACCCCACTCTGGGCTTCCTGCGCTTTCTGTAAGTGCTCTTTCACCAAAGGCATTACCTTAGGGATCCTTTCTTGCATGTGGGTGACGTGTTCAACCACTGTCTTGTGCGGCAAAGACTCGTTTCACAGGTTTCTTTAACTAGATCCAGCATCCACAAGGCCCTCGCCCCCGTACACCAACTCAAATGGAGAAAAGCCAGTGGATGCTTGAGGTACCTCTCTAATAGAAAACATTAGTGCTGGAAGTAAGCAGTCCCAGTCTTTAATGTCTTTTTGCACCACCCTCTTGAGCATCGCCTTCAAGGTTTTATTAAATCTTTCAACCAGGCAATCCGTTTGTGGGTGATAGACTGAAGTGCGCAAATGTTTAATTTGGAACAGTTTACATAAATCTGCCATCACCTTTGGCAAAAATGGGGTGCCTTGGTCCATCAACAGCTCCTTAGGGAGCCTTGTTCTTGTAAATACATTAAATAGTTCCCGGGAAATTGCTTTTGAGATGCACCCCTGGACACTTCCAGATCAGGTTGCGCTGGACCAGAGGAATCCTTCGCAACCTTGACCTGCACAGTAGGAAGTTCCCCCTCCTTCAGGGGTCTCCTTGCTTTGTAGGTCATTTACAACTGGTACAACATCATCAGCATTTTCAACATTATTTTCATGAGCCTGCGGTCTCACATCGTCCTGCTCTATAGGAGAGAAAATTTAATTTTGTTCCACTAGTTCTCGGCTTACATAGTCCCATAGTTCAACAAAGAGAGGGCAGGTCTTGTCCTACTATGATAGCATGAATAAATTTTGGTAACACCCCAACTTCC
Organism: Nanorana parkeri; assembly: GCF_000935625.1. Lineage (NCBI taxonomy): Eukaryota > Metazoa > Chordata > Amphibia > Anura > Dicroglossidae > Nanorana > Nanorana parkeri. The sequence goes on along the minus strand of NW_017306985.1, from coordinate 855,605 downwards.
TGTGTAACCATGCCACAAGCCGTAGTAATTGTCACTGGCACTAGCGGATACTCTTTAGTGTCCCCATGTATACATACCACTTTAAGGGTTCAGTTTATTGGGCCCAGTCTCCCAACCACTCCAGTGTGGACAAGGGTCACCATACTACCTAAGTCCAGCAGAGCTTGGGCGTGAAGATTGTTCACCCAGACATCACATTCAAAACGCTCCTCAATCAGATCTCGGTGGGCAGCACAGACCTGCTGTGCGTGGAAAGACACCCACCATGTGACTCCACATTCCATAGATTCCTGTCGTAGTGGACAGTGGGCCTGGATATGGCCCTTGGCATGACATTGCCAACACAGCACATTCTTGTTTTTCAGTGCTGGCGCAGTGCTCTGAAGCACTGCAATGTTCACTCCCGGACTCTCCTGAACGCTGGTTTCAGGGCTTTCAGGTGGTTTAGCTCTCTGGGCTGACATGGGCCATTGGTAATTGGCAGATCCATGTAGATCCTCCATCACGGTATATCGCTCCACCAGCCGATCCATCTTCTGAGGTTCCCCGTGGCTGACCCAGTGTTGTAGTTCCTCTGGTAGTCCCCTCAGGTAACTGTCCATAATGACTCGTTCCACAATCTGGGATGCAGTTAGCTTCTCTGGCTGTAGCCATTTTGTGGCCAATTGCGGCTGGTCATGCACCTAGGACCGGGGTGACTGGCTGACATGATACTTCCAACAGTGCACTCTGTGTGCACGGACCGTGATAGTCACCCTAAGTCGAGCCAGCATCTCTCTCTTCAGCTTGGTATAATTCTTGGTGGCAGCCGCTGGTAAATCGAAATATGCCTTTTGGACTTCCCTGGACAGAAACAGGGCAATGAGGCCAGCCTGTCAAAAAAAGGAAACATACTCCCCGGAGATATAATGAGACAGCCAGTATCCTAGATGAGGGAAACTGGTTGTCACTGAAAATATATATATGGTCTGTAACTAGGCAAATTATGGAGGAACAAAGAGAGGTTGGTCGCAAGCACCGTTCTGTGCGATGACCAAAAGAAGTTAATTCAGACCTTGATTAGGAGAATATATTGATAATTTTATTTCAAAACATAGATTTGAGAAAGAATCATACAGGCGAGAGATAGCCATATCTCGTTTTTTCTTTTCAATAGCAGTATCTCGGTTAACGGTTAGTGTTCTATAATTATCGTTATAGCTTATAGATGAATCAAATGGATCACTTTTAGTTTCTTATCTTCAAAATAGATAGTCCGTAAATCAATGAAATGGCCTCTCTTTCAGGCGGGTATTCAACACATTTTCATATAATTGGAACAAAGTAATCCATTAAACATTAGCTCAGTAGAAAAAAAGGAGAAAAAAGGGATTGAAAGTTATGTATGACTCACGATCTTCCCGAGTTTGGTAACTTGAAGGAGCCGGTTTTTTAGATGCTGCAGCTGATTCCCATTAGGTCCTGTTTAACGTCCTGACGAAGCCCCAGTAGGAGGGGTGAAACGCGTCGACGCTTTGTGTCTATGTGGAAGACCCTGAATCACCGAGGACTATACCGATATCCTTCCACATTGGCATGTCCTCCTAAACTGATGATTCAACATGACCCGCTAAACTCCTCTTGCCTCCGATACCATAACTAGGTGGAAAACCGGTTAGTACCTACTGCACAACCTTGGACCAAACAACTATACTGGATTGAAAAAATCCCTACGTTAAACAGGACCTAATGGGAATCAGCTGCAGCATCTAAAAAACCGGCTCCTTCAAGTTACCAAACTCGGGAAGATCGTGAGTCATACATAACTTTCAATCCCTTTTTTCTCCTTTTTTTCTACTGAGCTAATGTTTAATGGATTACTTTGTTCCAATTATATGAAAATGTGTTGAATACCCGCCTGAAAGAGAGGCCATTTCATTGATTTACGGACTATCTATTTTGAAGATAAGAAACTAAAAGTGATCCATTTGATTCATCTATAAGCTATAACGATAATTATAGAACTTTAACCGCTAACCGAGATACTGTTATTGAAAAGGAAAACCGAGATATGGCTATCTCTCGCCTGTATGATTCTTTCTCAAAAAAAGAGATGACTCTCTAACTCCATCTACTGGCTGGTTTCACAGATAGCCCACAGCTGAGATAAGACTTTCTCTGCCAGTATCTGATACATTACACTAATGAGAATCAAATCACTTCCTGCTAGAGGAGCAATTTCGTGTCATGACAATACAATATCAACTCTAAAAGGTGAAGCAAGTGTTACCCACTGAGTATGTGTAGGTTTGTCTATATGAGACAACGTTGTCGATTTTAAAAGTGTGTGATGTCTATTTTTGGAATTGGTGCAATTTCTTTCTATGTTTTGAAATAAAATTATCAATATATTCTCCTAATCAAGGTCTGAATTAACTTCTTTTGGTCATCGCACAGAACGGTGCTTGCGACCAACCTCTCTTTGTTCCTCCAATGAGGCCAGCCCACTGATCTTGAGGCCACCCTTCTCTCTCTGCCGTGCGTTCAAAGTTAGTCAGAAATGCTTCCACATCATCGTGTGGAGTTAATTTCTGTAAGAAGTTGCTGGCTCTCACCGTTACTTGGTTGCTAGGGGCAACAATCATTTTAAAACGATCTGCCAGAGCAGTTAACTGGATCTGCACAGATTCCTTCTGAGCCTCAAGCTGCACTGCCTGGGACTGCTGAGCCTCAATAAAAAGGACCAAAGTCTGTTCTTGATGAGCCTGAACCTCCTCATGGATTGGCTTCCGCTGAGGCCTGCAGTTGTGTCTGAGTGGCCTCCTGCTGTGCTGCGGCCCAGAGTATTTACAACCTCCTCCATCCCTCTGCTGGGGAATTGTAGTGTCTGTGCCGCTCTAACCCAGGACATACACAATCATGTACTGTTTCTTTAAATTAATTTCACACAGGTTTTTTTCTGGTTATGCCCGCATTCTCCACCAGATGTAATATTCAGCGAGTTATGACCGATAGCTAGCCGTGTTAGTAAAATAAAAGTCTTTATTTTGTCTCAAAACGCTCCAACTGAAACAGCCTTGCTTCAGCAAATGTAACAAAAACTCCTTTTCAATATAATAGAAAGTCCTTTTGTATACATATGTCCCGTCTCAGGGTTTGCGTCCCAGCCTGCTCTCAGAGCTACGCACTGAAATGGGGGGGCCTGTCCGCTGGCTGAGATAGTATGGGGCCCGGGGCCCTGCATTAGTGAGAACTTCTGACAAAACTTAGATATTTTTTTTCCATCCCTGACCTAAATAGCAGGGAGATATAACATCCATCCAGGATGCATTCCTGGCGTCCTGTACAATGAACAATACACCTTTTTCAAAAAAGGCATCCAAACAGATGCAATGCAGTTTGCCAAGAGAAACAATAAAGCTATGTTATATTCAGTTACCATTGACATGACTGTTACACTTACCTAAATCACTAGTAAGGGCAGGACACTGCGGCAGTGATCTTTGTGCTGAAGTTGCTCTGTAATTTCTTATTCCCAATTGTTTGGACCAGTAGTTTGCTCCTTTTCTAATTTGATCTGTGTAGAAAAATAAATTGTCAAAACATTATTAATATTAACGGGAATACAACAAAGTATTTTCACAAGTTACCATGCATTTAATGTTTTTCTAATACTAGGCATCAAATCTTTAATTTTATCGAACATGCCAATTCATTTTTAGTCATATGGCTTTTCATTGAAGACTGGTGCCATTTTAGTTTAAATTATTCTTGTTTGTGAATGTTGTGGGGAATCAGTCTTAAAGCAGGGCCATCGGCGTTCAGCGAACGCTAGAACAGGCTATGTTCGAGTCGAACCTATGTGCGACTCGAACATGCAGCCCATCCCTAATCAGGACCTACGGAGAAACCCTAAAAATTGGGAGTCTGTCCCTCCCAGAGCTCTATCAGACTCCCAGTAAAACCAGCCCCAGATCGGGTTTTGCCAACATAAAGGTAAACAACTAACTTTCTTTACCATGGACTCTTTGCTGGCATTAACTTAGATTACAAATCTAAGAATCCGTGGAGGGACATATATCGCATAAGTCACTTTTCCTGTTACTTTGACTGATTTCACAGACACCCTGCTACAATGCATAAAGTGGTTAGCCGCAGAGAAGCTTCATCTCAAAGTGAAAATGTTTCAAACTAGTGCCCAAGAGTGGAATCAGACATTTCTGAGGTTCAAAGGAGCAGACACACCTGCTTATATATTATTATGATTATTATTATTATTATGCAGGATTTATGCACCAACAGTTTGTGCAGCGCTTTAAAATATAAGGAAGACATTACAGTTACAATACAAAATTGTAAAGAGGGCCCTGCTCCTGAGAGCTTACAATCTAAAAGGGAGGGGCAAGTGATACAAGAGGTGGTAGCAGTGTGGGGGGGAAGAATTGTTTGAGAAAGTGATAGTTCAGTGGTTAAGTTGAAGTGGGATAGGCTTCCCTGAATAGATGAGTCTTAAGCGATATCGCTCATATTTCCACGCGATATCGCTATGTAGCTTCTCCAATCCATTTCAATGGAGCTGTTCACATCTCGTTGCTCAATATCACTCAATATCGCTTGTAGCTCGTCGCTAGTCGCTTGTCCTACATGACCCTTTTTTCGAGCGATTTCGAGCGATATTGCTCCTGATTGCATACAGCCCAATAGGAAAAAGTCGCGTGATGTCGCGCGACACGTCACTCAATATCGCTCGTCGCGCAATATCTCTCAAAATCGCGCGATTTTCATGTCGCTCAGTGTGAATGGGGCCTTAGGGATCGCCTAAAGGCAGACAAAGTAGGAGATAGCCAGACAGGTTGGGTAAACAGTTGCAAAGGATGGGAGAGACTCTAGAGAAATCCGGGACGAGTATTGCAGGAGCTGAAGAGGGAACTAGACAGCAGGAGGTCTTGGAAGGAGCGGGGAGGATGGTTAGGTGATACTTTGAGACGAGGATGGAGATATAGCTGGTGGATGAGTCTAGCAGCAGCATTCAAGATAGACTGAAGGGCGGGATAGCCTGTGTAGAGGTAAGCCAACAAGGAAAGAGTTGCAATAGTCGAGACAAGACATAATAAGTGAGTGGATGAGCAGCTTTGTGGTTTCATTGGTAAATACATCATTGAGCTTGGAGATGTTACGAAGGTGAAGACAGACGGATTTGGATAGGGATTTGATGTGGGGCAGAATAGGTGAGGTCGGAGTCAGAGATTACACCTAGGACCTTGTCATGGGAGGAGGGAGGGTGAGTTATGTTATACACTGAGTGGCCAGGTTATTGTGACCACCTGATGTTTGTAGGCAAATTAGTTATAATTAGCTATAATTTTGCGCTGAAGTTGCTAGAGGGCCAGACCATTATAAATAGGGAAGCAGGTTGTTTACCACGACAGTAGAAGTGATTCTTTTCTGAAGATATGGGTAAACAACGCGATTTAACAGCCTTTGAACGTGGGATGATTGTTGGCGCTTGGAGCCTTGGAGCGAGTATCAGCAAAACAGTAGAATTCGTTAAATGTTCAAGAGCAGTTGTTGTTAAAGTGTTTAAAGACCGGACTGTCAGCCGAAAATCTGGGTCTGAACATGCGAATTGTGGCCGTCAGCAACTAGTAAATGTTAGGGCAGAACGGAGAGTGGCAAGACTGGTACAAGACAACAGAAGGGCAACAGTGCAGTGTCAGATTCCTCGCATCACCTTTCAACATCTCGTGGAGTCACGAGGCGGCCCAACAAAGTCATCTCGTGGAGTCATCTTGTGGCCCAACAAAGTACTGATGGGGTGGTCATAATAATCTGGCCACTCAGTGTATATTTCAATGTAAAAGTTGGGGGAAGGTGCACAGGGGGAAAGATTGAGTTTTAAGAAGTGTTGTGACATCTAGGCTGATATGTCAGTTTATAAATTAGTGACGTGCAAGGACACCAAAGGGGTGAGTTGTGGAGTGGAAGGATATATTTGAATGTCATCGGCATAGAGATGGTATTGGAAGCCATGTGAGGTTATCAACTGACCAAGGGAGGAGGTGTAGATGGAGAAGAGAAGGGGTCGAAGGACAGAGCCTTGGGGGCCCCTTACCAAAAGAGTAAGAGGAGAGGAGCTAGATATGTAGGTGAAACTAAAGGAGAACTTAGATAGAAAGGAGGAGAAGCACGAGAGAGCAGAGTCTTGAAAGCCAAGTGAGTGAAGTATTTTGAGGAGCAGCGGGTTGTCAAAAGGTGTCAAAAGCAGCAGATACGGTAAGTCTAATAGAAAGAGTAAGGAGTAGTGGCTTTTTTTTAGCAGTTAGTAAGTCATTAGTGAGTTTTAGGAGGGCAGTTTCAATAGTTTGAGGGGGAAAGCCAGACTGTAAGGGGTTGAGGAGGTTATCAGTGAGGTGGTGGCTCAGGTGGTTGTAGATTAGGCATTCTAGGAGTTTTTGAGCTGAATAGGAGTGAGGAGATTGGTCTGAGATTATAAAGATTGGTGGGGTCCAGTGAGGGTTTATTGAGTATACGGGTGACCAGTGCATGTTTTAGAGGGGAGGAAAAGATGCCAGTAGAAGAGAAAGATTGAAAATGTGAGCAAGAGTGTAGTTTAGAGCAACAGGGTGACCAGAGTAGTGGTGAGGGAACAGGATCAAGGGGACATGTGGTGAGATGGGTGTCATAGAAAAGCTTTGTAACCTCCTCTGTTGTGATAGGGTCAAAAAGGAAAATGAACAAATGTGATGATGCCTGGTACGTTAATTGGTAAAGATGACTGGACAATGGAGATCCCATCACAAATTGCATCCATCTTGTTTTTTAAATGAATGGCAATGTCCCGGGTAGTGAATGAGTTAGTGGGTGGAGGCGGTGGGGGCAGGGCTGGTGCTAGACTATTTTGCACCCTAGGTAAGACCAGCTACTTGCTCCCCCCAGCCCCCCACCTGTGGCACAACCCCCAATAAACCCCATGCGGCTCCATTCTCCTGCTGGCTAGCTTCCGCAGGCGATAGATGGATGTCGGGAGCCAGGAACAATAGCCAGACTGCTATGGGCTATTTTAATTTGAAATAGCCCATAGCAGACTCGCTATTCAAACCCCACACGCTGAGCAGAGGAGCGGACCTGAGAGAAAACGTTGTCTCTCAGTTCCGCTCCTCTGCTCAGTGGACAGGTGCAATAGCCAGTCTGCTATTGGCTTTTGCAATTTAAAATAGAGGGGGGGCACCGTTGGGGGGGGGGGGCGAGTGGTCAAGGCTGCACCCTAGGCGGCTGCCTAGTTTGCCTAGTAGAAGCACCGGCCCTGGGTGGGGGACATAGTAGAGATTTAACAGTAGAAAAGAGTTGGCAAGGACTAGATGAGTGTGTTAATGAGTGGCAAAATAAGTCTATTTGGCAGCATGGAGGGAGGAACTATATTTTAGGAGGGCAGCTTTATAGAGGGGGAAGTCTTGCAGAAGCCTAGTTTTACGCCACACTTGCTCAAGAGCGCCGCTATGTCTTTTAAGATTTTTGGAATCTTCTGTTTGCAATGGTTGTAGTGGATGCGGTCTAACTCTGCATGTAGTAAGCAGGGCTGGATTCGTGACAAGGCCATTGAGGCCTGGCCTCGGAGCGGCACGGAGCAGAGGGGCGGCACAGGTTTGAAGTCGCCCGGAACATGGAGTTCCGGGCGGTAATTTGTTTTCTACATTTAGCCTTGATTTGCACAAGCAGGACTAAATGTAGAACAGGGAAGCCACTTGTTTCTTCCTGTAATTAGATTGGAGCTGGTCTGTCCCCCCCGCACCTTCCTCTCTGCATGCTGGCTCCGTCCGTCTTCTCTTAGCTGTATTCAGGATAGAGAACAGTAAGCAGAGAGGCAGGGTTAAAAGTAACCCTGCCGCTACGTGTATACAGTGAGAGGGGAGAGCAGTCTTCCCCACTCAGCTGTCACAGGAGTTACAGCACAGTGCTGTGCTAGAACTCCTGTCCTGGTGGTGACAGGGTCAATAAAGAGAACCTGTAACCTCCAAATGCGATCACACAGGGGCTTGTTAGCTCCTGTGTGATAGCAATAAAGTTAAGTGAAGATCTGTCGTGCATTGGTTCTGGTCTGAAGCCTGCCGTGCATTGGTTCTGGTCTGCAGCCTGCCGAGCATTGGTTCTGGTCTGCAGCATGCCGAGCATTGGTTCTGGTCTGCAGCATGCCGGGCATTGGTTCTGGTCTGCAGCCTGCCGGGCAATGGTTCTGGTCTGCAGCCTGCCGTGCATTGGTTCTGTGCATGGGTTGACTGACCTTTCAGGCAGACTAATCATTTGGGGACCTTACCGCACACACTGAAGCGGGGTGGGGACGAATGTTTGCATACTGTTTGTGCGGTATGCGCCCAAACCCCCGCTTCAGTCCTAGATTATTCAGTTCCCCTGTTACTTTCCTACTAATTCTCCTGAAATTCACCCAGGATAATTGGCAGAATTGAAAAAATAGGTCAAAATAGCCAAAGCAAAAAAATTCTGCCATTTCTCACTTTCCAAATCGCCTATATTTTTGTAGATTTTGATATTCTCCTAACAATTCCCCTGCAATTAACCTTTTAGTGAATAGGCCTGCTATTTAAATAGGGTGGATAAATAATTACTGTAACACATGAATGTATATGTGGGTAGCGCTTGGGAATGGGTGGGGCTTGTATATGGGCAGAGCACAAGGGGGCCCCATAATCTCAGATTGCCCGGGGGCCCCATGTGTTGTCCCCCCCCCCCCCCCCCTATGTGTTAATACATAATCATGTCCGCTGTCTGGTCTCCTACTCATCATAGGGTGCATGTAGAACCTGTGTAGAGGGGGGCAACTTTGATTAAAAAAAGATACTTCAGGTAGAAACCAGGTGGATTCATCTTTTAAACGTAAATAAAATTCTAGGCTATAATTACCTTTTTGGTAACATTTACATTTTTAAAAATGTTTTTGCATATTTCTAGTGCTCGCTAAAAAAACGAGAGTTTAAATATACTTTTAAGGCGGTTATTCACTAAAGAGCCGTACAGCCGATTTCAGCCTATGTACGGCTGAAATCAGCCATACTGAGCTGGAGTGAATAGCTGATTGTCATTCGGCTCAGTTCACTTCGGCTCGGTTGTTCATTCGGCTGTCTTTGGCAGCTTTGTGAATAACCCTGTAAGTGTTCAATAAATTGTGAAACCGTAAGCCAATTCGTACTGGCTGTCCAGTACTATTGTGGCATTGGAGTGGAAAAAAGCTGGCACTCGTAGGACTCTTCCTAACAGCATCTCTAGCAGCTACAAAGATTGCTAACAAGTTTCAGTCCACCAAGGGACCTTCTTAACAGCAATAAAATCACAAAATAAGAGCAACAAAATACAAATACTTAAAGGGACCACCCAATGACAAAACCCTCCTACATTTGTATGCATATACCCGGTAAGTCAACACCTTTAAATGCTGAAGCAAACATATAAGGCAATCCATCATGCCCCTAGTTTGAGCAGAGGGGGTTAAATATTTCAAAGATAAAACACACCTGAGAGTAACACAGGTAAAACAGAGTTTCAAAACAACGCATGACAACATGTATAGCATTTATAGCGTTGTATAGGATGTCAACTAGGGATGTTTAGATACCAGTATCTGTATTGGTGCCATTTTCATGAGAACCACCTGGTCCACAGCCACGACCGGGCCTCGGCACTCCACCACCACCTCAAAACCATCAGTCTACACCGCTTCAGAAAAACTGCCACCCGCCACCAAACAAAAATGCATCAGCAATTGGCATCCACGAGCAGCCGGGTGAGCATCGGCACCCGGTCCGATGCTCGCCCGGGAAAAAATTACCCCGGCGCATCCCCAACATACATATATAAAACATAATGAAAACACAGCGCTGAGTGTGAAACCTAATAAATCCTAATAACCCATGTGTCAGTGTAATCAGAAATGAGCAATAAATTATTAAATAATAATGTGAAAGGTGACTGACCCAATAATTTGGATATAAAAATGTGCAACAAAATCCTAAATGTGAAATCACTTTCAAATAATATATGATCTAAATAATACGTGATTTAAATCTCTGTGTAATATTTCAACCTCTGTGTAACATTGTATAGGCAAAGTGGCCAGGTCAATTGAAACAAGTTGATGATCTAACACAGTCACAGTTAAAGGAGAACTATGAGGTGAGTGCTTTTTACTCATCCTCATAGTTCTAGTCGACCTGTGACAATGAAACTGTCACAGGTCGGCTCAGTAGATCCTGAAGTGAGCGAACACATAGCGGCGTTCGCTCACTTCTCGATCCTGTCACTGCAGAGAGCCGTGACAGGGGAGTGACTGGATTCTCCCCTGTCCGATCCTCTAGCGCTGACTGGCGGAACAGACGGGGGAGGGGGCGGGCACAGCTGGCTCTGCCTCTAGCTGTACATGCAGATCCAGACATAATTGTCGGGTTCCTTTTACAGATGCGGCGTCTCAGTATGCAGCTCGCGGTATACTGAGCTTTGGGTAACGTGAGGACACTAGTTTGTGTCCTCCCGTTAAACAAATGTATCCCATGAAAAGTTCAAAATAAATTCAATGATGCAAATGGTGAAAAAAGTTGAAAACAGTTTCTTCAGTGATCTCTTCTGATGACAGCGTTGGGCTGGAATGTCCTACGGACAAAAATGGCTACATTCCAGTCCAAAGCTGTCATCATTCCCATTGGCTGAGAGGAATTCCTAAAGGACAATTTATGCGCATGAGAAGGAATTGCACCAAAATAGAGGTTTTTTATTCACAATCCCAAGTTCTTATTGATAGATTCATTGAAAAGGGTTACAATGAAAAGGAGTTTACACAGTAAGAGAGAGGGTTAGGAATATGGATAGGAACACATTACTCCAACTGAGCTCTAAAAAGAATGAATCCTTTCCCATATCTTTTATCACAAATTATTCAGTTCAACACAAAGAATTCACAATTATTCAGTTCAACACAAAGAGTCCATCATTGGGAAACATTGGGGTATTTTGAGAAGGGATAAGATATTAGGCCCCCTAAGGCCATCCTTAAAAATAAATTATCAAAATTTTTTATTGATCCACCTAAACATTTAACCACCTTATTCGATGGGCTAGGTTTTATCCTTTGTGGAGAGTCTACCTTGCAGAGGGCTAAAAAGGGGTTAATTTGGGAGGGCAGATACTTCCCCTACAGCCCTTCCTGTTAAAAAGGGAAGTCACGTGAGAGAGGAGGGGGAACCGAGAGACACACAGAAAGCTCTGTGTGTGGCTGCTCAGACGCCAGTGGACTTGATCTAGGCAGTGGCGACTCTAGGAACAATATGTAGGGGGGGCACATAAGATACAACAGTCAAATCTGGGGGGGCACTAATAATTTTCATTGCATGTTGCAACCGCTGGGCACCGATGAGCTGATTTAATTGCGGATGGCATTGGCACCCCGCGGTTGTGACATGTAGTCCAACGCCGCCCACAATCCTCCATACCGCAACGGCCGGGCGCCGATGCCATCCGCAATTTAATCAGCTCTCGGCGTCCGACAGTTGTGGAATACAGCAGGGGCTGACTGGCAACTTTTAGCCCAGGGGGCAAGTACAACCCAGAGGCCCACGGTGCAGCAACTTAGCCCACCCTCCAGCTCTGCCTTTTCCCCGCCTTCCCCCCGCCCCTGGCTGCCACTTTTGGCATCCATGTAACACTAGTGTGAATGGTCGGGTGATGTGAGGACTGGTGATGGGCTCGGGCGTGTTCGCAGCTCCACGTGCCGAGCCCGCCAGGAAGCTGACAGCGCCGCAGCGCCAATGACGGGTACTGAGACATTATCCCAGTCCGCAGCTGCAGAGATCGGGATATGTCTCAGTGCCTGTGATTGGCGCTGTCAGCTTCCTGGCGGGCACGTGGAGCTGCGAACACGCCCGAGCCCATCACTAGTGAGGACTCCTAGTAAGTCCATAAAAGGGGTGACTGGCTGGGGGATGGTGTTCTCCTCCCACTTGGCTCCCTACCTGGTTCTGGCCTTACTCCGCTCCTTGTCCGCTACTTAGGCACTCCCACCCACTGTAGACCTCCGCTGGCTGTCCATGCTTTTGGGCTGTAAGCTGTGGGAGGATAGTGGGAGGGGCCGGACAGTGTCAAAGTCAGTGTTCTATAATTTTTCTCGCCCCTATACCTTTTCTCGACTGTGTCACTTCCAGTAGCTGAAAACACATAAAAGGCACTACGCTGTGCAGGATTGTTCAAATACTTTTTCTTTATGTTTCATGTTTTGCTGAGGAAAGAATTTACTTTGCCATCTTGCTGAAGGAAGCTGTTTGTTCTGTTGTCTGTGGTCGAAAATAAAAGCTGTTTACTTTATTGGACGGTGTCGCAGATGCATGTGTACCCCTAGGGTCCCCACACCTTGCAAAAGATGCATAAGTTGTAGAACTACTGGGCTTAGGGGTAAAATACGTTCTTTTAAATCCCAAATGAATGGTAAAGAATACAAAATTAAGAAATTCATCTAATGCCATAGCCGTTATGTCACATATCTTTTAGAGCAGGGGTGCACATTAGGTAGATCATGATCTACCAGTAGCTCTCGAAGCTGATGCTGGTAGATCACGAAGGGTGTGAATGGCGGCCCCTTTATTCCATTTTGGTATATTTATTTAGCTGTGCACACATGATTACCTATTAGCCTGAGTCTGCTGAGCCAAGTTCCCTGACACCTTTCTGGTGGATTCTGGTGGTTGAAGCTCTATGTATTACATCAAAGAATATTAATTTACACAGCCTGTTGCAAAATACAGCAAGGTGAGCCAGGAGAGGGAGCTGGGAGAGACAGCCCGGAGAGAGAGGAAAGACAGCTAGGGGAGAGAGAGAGAGAGGAGAGACAGCCAGGAAAGATAGAGCAAGGAGAGACGGCCAAGAGAGCAAAGAGAGACAGCCAGGAGAAAAAACAAGGAATGACAGCCAGGAGAGAGAGAGAGAGAGAGCGCGAGGAAAGACAGCCAGGAGGATGAGCAAGGAGGGACAGCCAGGAGGATGAGTAAGGAGAGACAGCCAGGAGAGAGAGCAAGGAGAGACAGCCAGGAGAGTGAGGAGAGAGAGCTAGGAGAGAGAGAGCGAGGGCGGGTTTTTTTTTTCTTGGTAGATCTCATGTAGCTCGTCGTTTGAAAAGTAGATCTTAACACAAACAGGGCACCCCTGTTTTAGAGTGTCCATGTGGTCTGCAATATGTTGGAAGAACCACGAGGGAGTTAAAAGAAGACTGGAAGAACATATTAATAACATTAAAAAAGGCTTCACAAAACATAGTTTATCCAAACATTTTAAAATGGTCCATAACCAGGATCCACAAAAACGTAAAATACAGATGTTCCTCGCTTACCGACTTACCTGTTTTGCGACCACTCGCACTTACGACGGACCGCCGATCGACCTCCGACGTTGCACGTCAACGTCAGTGCGCCGCGTCGCCGGCGGAAGTGGTGTCCTCCGATCTTCACTGCGGGTCCCGGTAAGTATTTTCATTGCCCGATGCACAGTACACTGTTCGGTACTGTACATCGGCAACGCTATACAGTACTGTACTAATGCAGTACAGTACTGTATAGAGTTCCTCACTTAACGACCAATCCGTTTAACGACCTGGTCGTAGGAACGGAACTCGGTCGTTAAGTGAGGAATACCTGTATGTGGAATAGATAGTATTAAAAAATCATTGGAGGGGTTCCAACCTTACCAGAGAAATTTCAAAGAATGAGTCTAAGTGGATATTTCTCTTACATACCATGGCTCCAAATGGGTTAAATATAGATTTTGACCTCAATTGTTTTCTTAATAATTGTTAAATAAATTTAAACTAATTGTAATGGACTTTTTAATATATAATTTTTCTACATATTGTTAGTCAATTTTACTCATATATATTTTGAATTTATTCATATAACTGTTTCATTAGGAATGTTAATATGAGAGGTGCATTAACAATAATGAAGGTTAGTTGCACACTTAATTGGTTTAATTTATGGGGTATTTATAGGATATGAGGTAGCTGAGCTCTGCCTTCTTTTAGAAAAATTAATGTGACGAAACGCATCAAAGCGGCGGATCTGTTTTGACATTTGATTTTACTGCAGTTTGTTCGTTAAGGATCTATCTGTTTTATACTGTCCGGCTGAATTCTAAAGTTTTCCATGTAAGTTGCTACTTTAATAAATGTATTATTTATTTTTACTGCACCATGAATTCTATCAATCCCTATAATTTTTTTGAGATCGGGGGAACTGGGGGACCGATGATCTGGGGTCGGGAGAAGCCGTACACGCTATACTGGACAGTGGTGGGGGAAGCGCTGATCTTCTGACAAGGACGGATCTTTCTGTGCGTGCTGTGTCGGCGGAGGAGCTGACGGATTCCTTCAGAGGGGATCGTTTACCAGGAAACCATTCTGATTCACAAACACTGATGTACTCATTTATTCTGGTGAGTACACACTCAAAAGGGGGGATATCACTGAAGAAACTGTTTTCAACTTTTTTCACCATTTGCATCATTGAATTTATTTTGAACTTTTCACGGGATACATTTGTTTAACTGTGACTGTGTTAGATCATCACCTTGTTTCAATTGACCTGGACACTTTGCCTATACAATGTTATACAGAGGTTGAAATATTACACGGAGATTTAATTCACGTATTATTTAGATTATATATTATTTGAAAGTGATTTCACATTTAGGATTTTGTTGCACATTTTTATATCCAAATTGTTGGGTCAGTCACCTTTCACATTATTTAATTATCTATTGCCCATTTCTGATTACACTGACACATGGGTTATTAGGATTTATTAGGTTTCACACTTAGCGCTGTGTTTTCAAGGTTTCCACCTCTTCATAGCGGCTTTGTAATGACATATATTTAGTTTCAGTCTTCCTGAGCGCGGATTATTGTGATTTATATACATATATAAACATATATAAAAACAAATAATACATTAAAATAGGGATGCAAAAGTCCCAGGAGCCAATGCTCTCCAAAATTAAATTTCAACACAACCCATATCAATTATAGCAATATTTCAGCACAGCACATATCATCAGGGCCGCCGTCAGGGGGTACCACCGATACTCATGTAAGGGGCCCGGGCAGCCTTAGGGGCCCGTCCGGGATCCTTACATGAGGGGCCCCCCGCAGCACAGGAGGAGGCCGGCCATAGCAGTGCCGGGCCCCAGCATTAACTATACAGGCATCGGAGCAGGTTGGGGCCCCATCAGCGCAGGTTTTCATCTGACTGCCGGAAGTGACATCACATCACTTCCAGCCAGTCCAGCGAGAAATGAAGCCAGGTGAGCAGGTAAGAGGAGCTGGGGGGAGGGAGATGCAGCCCTGTCCAGCCCACCTGAGACCCCTGCAGAGCTCTACAGAATCACTCTCAGGTATGTGTGTGGGCTCAGGTGGGTCCTGCATCCAGCGAATCACTAAACCCTGCATCCAGTGCATTGTTAAGCCCTGCGTCCAGCATGTCATTAAGCCCTGCGTCCAGCGAGTCACAAAGCCCTGCATCCAGTGTGTCATTAAGCCCTGCATCCAGTGCGTCACTAAGCCCTGCGTCCAGCGGGTCACTAATCCCAGAGTCCAGCGAGTCACTAATCCCAGAGTCCAGCGGGTCACTTATCCCAGAGTCCAGCGAGTCACTAATCCCAGAGTCCAGCGGGTCACTAATCCCAGGGTCCAGCGGGTCACGAAGCCCTGCGTCCAGGGGTCACGAAGCCCTGCGTCCTGCGGGTCACGAAGCTTTGCGTCCAGCAGGTCAAAAAGCCCTGCATCCAGTGCATCAATAAGCCCTTCGTCCAGGGGGTCACAAAGCCCTGCGTCCAGGGGTCACAAAGCCCTGCGTCCAGGGGGGTCACAAAGCCCTGCGTCCAGGGGGTCACAAAGCCCTGCGTCCAGGGGGTAATAAAGCCCTGCGCCCAGTGCGTCACTAAGCCCTGCATCCAGGGGGTCATGAAGCCCTGCGTCCAGGGGGCCACGAAGCCCTGCATTCAGCGGGTCAAGAAGCCCTGTGTTCAGTGGGTCACGAAGCCCTGCGTCCAGGGGGCCACGAAGCCCTGCATCCAGTGCATCAATAAGCCCTTCATCCAGGGGGTCACAAAGCCCTGCGTCCAGGGGTCACAAAGCCCTGCGTCCAGGGGGGTCACAAAGCCCTGCGTCCAGGGGGTAACAAAGCCCTGCGTCCAGCGCGTCACTAAGCCCTGCGTCCAGCGCGTCACTAAGCCCTGCATCCAGGGGGTCATGAAGCCCTGCGTCCAGGGGGCCACGAAGCCCTGCATTCAGCGGGTCACGAAGCCCTGCGTTCAGTGGGTCACGAAGCCCTGCGTTCAGCGGGTCAGGAAGCCCTGCGTTCAGCGGGTCACGAAGCCCTGCGCCCAGCGGGTCACAAAGCCCTGCGTCCAGGGGTCAAGAAGCCCAGCGTTCAGCGGGTCACAAAGCCCTGCGTCCAGCAGGTCACGAAGCCCTGCGTCCAGCAGGTCAAAAAGCCCTGCATCCAGTGCATCAATAAGCCCTGCATCCAGGGGGTTACGAAGCCCTGCGTCCAGCGGGTCACGAAGCCCTGCGTCCAGTGGGTCACGAAGCCCAACGTCCAGCGCGTCACTAAGCCCAGAGTTCAGCGTGTCACGAAGCCCTGCATCCAGCGCCTCACTAACCCCAGAGTCCAGCGCGTCACTGAGGGTTAGTTCACACCATAAGCAGTATGCTCCGGTCCGATTCTGGCCAGAACGCACTGCCCGCATTGCGGCCGGCTCACTTTTTTGTCGGGCTGGAGGGGGAGTGGCGGGCCATTGAAGTGAATGGCACCATAGCCACGCCCTCTGGCCGCAATGCGATCGCCCGCACATCGCAAGGCACATTGTGTCTGCAGTGCATTTGGGTGCAGTGCAATTAAAATGCTGCAAACACTATTTTGATCGCACCACACCCGTTGCTGGGATTTGAAGTCCTCTATAGCCGGTGCCATTCTGCATTGATTGCTGTATAATTTAACATTTCACTATATTGCAATATAGTGAAATGTAAAATACCACTTTTTTTTTTTTCTGCTTCCACCGCTCCAAGCTTGAGTGACGTGATTGGCTCAGTGTTCTCTGTACAGCACTGTGGTATATGTCAGAGCTATATACATGTATAATAATAGTGTGTGTGATTGTGGGGGAAAATTAGAGTGTAAGCTCCTCTGTACGGAGACTGATGTGACTGTGGGGAAGACATTTTTTTTTTGCTTCCACCGCTCCAAGCTTGAGTGACGTCATTGGCTCAGTGTTCTTTGTACAGCACTGCGGTATTTGTCAAAGCTATATGCATGTATAATAATAGTGTGTGTGATTGTGGGGGGAAATTAGAGTGTAAGCTCCTCTGTACAGAGACTGATGTGACTGGCTCAGTGTTCTCTGTACAGCACTGCGGTGTATATGTATGTCAAAGCTATACATATGTATAATAATAACAACAGTGTGAGCAGTGTGAAGGCTGCCCTGCATATCATCATGTGTCAGGATTTACACCACGCGTGTCATCATATATATGGCAAAAACCCTTCCAATCTGAGAGAACTGGAGCCGTTGGCGAAAGAAGAGTGGTCCAAAATTCCTATTGAGAGGTGTAAGAAACTCATTGATGGTTGCAGGAAGCGATTGATTTCAGTAATTTTTTCCAAGTGCTGTGCTACCAAATATTAGATGAGGGTGCCAATAATATTGTCCAGTCCATTTTTGGAGTTTAGTGTAGAATGTGTCAGATTTGACTTTGTTTGTGTGTCATACCAATACAAACAAAAGAAAAAAACATGAGAATGCCTAAACATTGGTAATTGCAACAATTTTCTGTGCAAAGTGGTGCATTATCTGACAGAAATGCAGAGGTGCCAATATTTTTGGCCATGACTGTATATGGCAGGATTGACACCACCCATGTCATGATATGTGGCAGGATTGACACCCCCCATGTCATCATACTGTATATATGGCAGGATTGATACCACGCATGCCATCATATATATGACAGGATTGACTAAACACATGTCATCATGCAGTATGTGGCAGGATTGCACAAGTCCCAGGAGCCCTGTGCCAATGCTCCATAACCACTTGCGGTCCGCCCGTTGCAAAAAAAACGGACGGACAGCAAAGTCACATTGGCGGGTTGCCGTAATCATACGGCATTTTTTTTCTGCTCGCACGTGCATGGGCAGAAAAAACCCGTCCAATGTGAAGAGCCGTTACCGGCTGTTTCACATACAAATGACCGGAAGCTCTATAGCCTGCCGATCGCTTGTATGTGCTGGCTGGGTGCCACCCCTCGAGTGCTGCCACCGCCGCCCCCTCTCCTGACCCCTCACCTTCAATACCGGAATCAGTTACCCCATCTATTATATAGGGGGATTGCTATCCCCCTACGTGATAGCAATAACATTGAGTATAAAAAAAAACATAAAAAGAGTTTTAAAAAATAAGTCACATATAAAAAAAGTTTTAAAAAACCCCAAAAATGTTTAAGTCCCCCACCCCCACGTTTACGCACATATAAACGTAAATACGCGTCCGGTGCGCCAGCACACAAAAAGCGTTAAGTGGTTAAAATTAAATTTCAACACAACTCCTATCAAATATACAATATTTCAGCACAACGCATGGCATCATATGTGGCAGGATTGACACCACACATGGCATCATATGTGGTAGCACTTACATCACACATGGCATCACATAAAGCAGAATTTCAATACACGGCATCATATATAGCAGAATTTTAACACAATGCATTGCATATTGTAGTACCGGATGCCAATAAATTGTCCACTTTTTTAAAATAAACACATGACCAGTTCACCTAAAAGTGTCAGTGTGGCCCAATTAACTCTATATAACAACAACAGGCTATGATAACAAAAATGAATAGAACGTTGCATCTCAACTGCGGATGCATATGGTAGTTACCTGAACACCGAGTCCATGCGTCCTTACACAAGGGCAGGTCAGAAATTTTGGGGCCCCTTACACAGATTCAAGCCTGGGCCCCCCTCCGCACCGCCGCCCCCCACCACCGTCACACTGAGCCATTCACATCAGTCCATGTACAGAGGAGCTTACACTCTAATGTCCCCTCCCCCACAGTCACACCAGTCTCTGTACAGAGGAGCTTACACTCTAATGTCCCCCCCCACAGTCACATCAGTCTCTGTACAGATGAGCTTACACTCTAATGTCCCCCCACAGTCACATCAGTCTCTGTACAGAGGCGCTTACACTCTAATGTCCCCTCCCCCACAGTCACATACTATTATTATACATTTATATAGCTCTCGGACTCTCGGCTTAGTGACGCGCTGGACTCCGGTATACACCAAGGTATACACCAAGATGTCAGCGCACACATGTTCAGGTTCCGCCATCTTGGTGTATACCAAGATATACTCCAAAATGGCGGCATGCGCAGAACACGCTGGCGGTCGATACGGCCGCCGCTCGATCTGCAATTTCTTTGTGCGGTTTCGTATTCGGATACTCATTGCCTCTGAATCCAAAACAGCATTAAAATTAGTTTCCATCGACGAAACAAATAAAAATGTTTCTCATTTTAATTTGTTTCGTCTGAACCAAATTTACACGTAGGTGCATACAACACGTGTTTGCGTTGCATGTGCGTGGATGTGCGGGGCAGGGGACCTTAACTGCTTGCCGTCCACCCGTTGTGAAAAAATGGACAGACGGCAAACTCACACAGGCGGGTTGCCGTAATTAGATGGCTTTTTTTTCTGCTCGCAGAACAAAACCCGTCCTTTACCGTTACCGGCTGTTTGACATAAAACCGATCAGCAGCTCTATAGCCGTCAATCGCTTGTATGTTGTGGCTGCGTGCCCCCCTCCCCCTCCTAGAGTGCCGCCACCCCCTCCTGCACCCTCACCTGCTATCCTGGGATCCGATACCCCATCTGCGGCTCGGGAGGGTGTCAGGAGGAAGATGGGAGGGAGTTCAGCATCTTCCTCATTGCTGATCTCCCTCAGTACTGTGAATGCGGAAGTGATGTGTAATACATCACTTCTGCATTCGCCTGTCAGTCATCTGGCTGCTATAGCCAGAGAGAAGAAGCTGGGGGGAGCAGATCTCTGCTCCATCAGCTTCTTTGGGGGTCCCCAGGTGACATTAGGGGTCCTAGAGACCCCTAATGTCTCCATAAAGAGGACCTGTCAGTGTGCCTTTGCTATTATATAGGGGAATTGTTATCCTCTATGTGATAGCAATAACAATAAGTGTAAACAAACATAAAAAATTAAATAAAATAAAAAAATCCCCCATGTATACACACATATAAACGTAAATACGGTCAGATGTGGCAGTGCATGAAAACAACAATTGCACTACACATGTTATATATCGTCCGCGAACGCCGGAGTGAGAGCAATAATTGTAGGGCCATCAATCACTGATAACACTAAACTGATGAGCGGTAAAAGCTTTTAAAACGTCTCCTATAGCCAATTTTGGGTATTGTAGTTTTTTTTGCACACACGCGCACGCAATTTTGGGGCTTAACATGTTTGGTGTCTTTTTATTCGACGTGACCTCGTCTTTTATATTTTACAAAAAAATTGGGTAATAATAAATGTTTTATAATTTAATATAGGGGAAACAGTTTTTTTTCCAGTAATTTTTCCTTACTATAATAAAAAAAAAAACCCCAGTGGTGATTAAGTACCACCAAAAGAAAGCTCTATCTGTCCCCAAAAAAGGGTATAAAATTCATTTCAGTACAGTGTTGCATGACGGAATAAATGTCATTCAAAGTACCGCATCGCTGAATACTAGAAAATGGCAGAGACAGGAAGGGGGTGTAACACCGCGGACTTCAAGTGGTTAAAAAAAGTTTTTTGCATTTTTTTTAATGTTACTTTAATTATTACAATTTGTTTTGTATTTTTTACACTCAGCTTTATTGCTATCACATAGGGGGCTAGCAAGTCCCCTATGTAATAGCAAAAATGATGTGACAGGTCCCCTCTATGGAGACATCAGGGTTCTTTCAGACCCCTAATATTACCTAGGGACCCCAAAGAAGCTGATGAAGCCGAGATGCACATGACTTCCAAGGTCCAGTGATCGGAGGAGAGATCCGTGGCTAGAAGCTGCTGATCTCTCCTCCGATCTGTCAGGGGAGACCCTCCACGCCGGTCCCGGGCTCATCTGTCTCTCGTTTGAGCCCGGGAGGCCTTACGCGAGGGACAGATGAGCCCGGGAAGCTGACGGCGGCACCGGCGGCTGCGGAGAGGGACACGGCACCGCACCGTACAAGCGATCCAGCACCTATACAGACACCAGATCGCTTGTATTTAAACAGCAATCGTCTACTGTTTAAGAGCCTGTTCACACCACTTGCAGTGCGTTCCGGCCCTATTCCGGCCAGAACGCACTGCATCGCATTGTGGCCGGCTCCATTTTTTTCCCGGGCAGGATGACTGCGTTTCGGCAATATATTAAATGGGATGTGGGCAATTGCCAGGTTTAAAGATGGCCGGCCACTATAAGTCACGCGCACACTGCCCAGTTCAGCATTGCAGTCATCGGAAGCCCGCCCCTCAGCGGGACGGGCGTGTGATGATCGCAAGTACGATCTGCCTTTCCATGATCGTACGTTTTTTAAATTACTTTACAACCCTTACAAGACAAAAGTCTTGCGAGGGTTGTAAAGTGTATGGCCAGCTTTAGTATGCTGCAAATCTTGGGCACAATAATGTATACTTCTGGCTACTGAAGGACAAAAAGGAGTCGTAAATTGAATAGTATAAAAGCAAAACGCAAGTCATATGATGTGATAACACCCGCCGCAGAATGGCATTTTGACAGATGCCGGCAACTTATAAACAATTAGGCAGAGCTAGCAGTGACAGCTAGCTCCGCCCAACTGTTTACAGTTGTAGGGCATCTAAAAGGTGAGCCATGATTGGGCAAAGTCTTACACCTGACCTGTGGTCAGGTGCAAGCCTTTAGCCAATTACAGCTTCACAAGGCGCAATGCCTTGTGAGGCGTTCAGCGGGCGAACAGCCCGCGGAACACCCTGATAGTTAGTGTTTCTGCGGTGTTCCAGTCGAACTCACGTTTGGCTCGAACATCGAGCACAAACCCTACCCACAAAACCTCTATAAGTACTAAATACCAGGAGTCTACCTGTAACCCTTTTGCTGCCAAGGCATTTTTGAATTTTTTTTATGCCACGGTGTAATTTGGCAATACAGTCACCCAGGACTCACAGCCAGAGGGGCTGAGCAGTTCCAGGAAGCAGGTACTTATACCGGGAAAGAGCTGACTTTGCAGTTGTTTCCGGGTTTTCTGGATTTGTCTTTGGGATCCTGGAACTGGGAGATTTCAGAGAGAATTGGGAGGGATGAAATCTCCATTCCTGGGTCCATAGTTTAGTGGTAGCCAGCATCTAATGATTGCACACATGTGCACAGCCCTTCTGAAAAGTGCTCACAGTATGTTCAGGGATTCTGCTGGGAAGAGGAACAGATGAGTTTTGCGTTGTCAGGAGGACTCCACCAAGAAGTTAGAGTGGTGACGGGTGACTATGTGTGTTGGAGGCACATGGGAGACAGCCAAGGAGGCTTAGAAAACCAGTGACACACACGGGAGATGTGAAAGCTATTGAGAGGTGCTAAACAGTATTGAGCATGGCTGTGGACTGTGGCTCTGTTGAGGAACACCCTACAGTCCAGGGACTGGGACGGGGAGTATGTGACAGCCTTGAGTCGATGAAACCTTTGTAACATATTCTGTTTGCTGAAAGACAATATGACTATGCTGTTGTAATGAAGAAAACTATGTTTCTGTTGTGGAAGATATAAAAGACTGTTCTTTTTTTTATGACAAAGCGGCTTCAAGATTCGTCATTACGAGCTCACCATTGTGCTAAATTTCCCAGACACCACAATATAATTAGTGATGGGCCGAACACCCCCTGTTTGGTTCGATTTCGAACTTTCGAACATGGAAAAAGTTTGAATTTCAACTCTAAATCATTGCAAGTCTATGGGGGTAGAACTTTGAGAATCAATTGACCTAATTTTGAAGGCTTATTTGCAATTTAATTGCCATAAAAAGTGTATGGGTATTCGTGTACTGCCCTGGGGGACATGAATAAATGAAAACAACACTTAAAAGATACATTTTTTAAAGGAGCAGTGATTTTAACATCACATAAAGTGAAACAATAAAAATTCCTTTAAATATCGTGCCTGGGGGTCCCCTTAAACTGTCTGTAAAGTGGCATATCTGTACGATGTATAGAACCTGCTGCAGCACAAAAGCGACATTTATAAAGAGAAAAATTACATTTAACCACCTCCTGTCCGGCCAGGAGCTCTCTAGACCTGAGCGGGCTCTGCCATGCCCCCCTCGCGCGTGCCGCAGCAGGAAAGACCTCAAATTAAAAAAACAGGCAGAGATGCCTGTTAACATACAAACGATCCACCGGCTATAGAGCCAGCGGATCGCTTGTATGAGGTCCCGTGTATGTATATTACATCACTTGCGCATTCTTGTATCACTCTCTCTAGCTTCAGATGCTGGAGAGAAGCTGATGAAGCAGATCTCTGCTTCATCAGCTTCTTCAGGGGGGTCCTATGTGACATTTGGCGGTCTTGGAGACCCCTGATGTCTCCATAAAGAGAACCTGTCACACCTTATGCTATTACACAGTCCCCCCATACGTACTCGCATGCAAACATGTGTCGGGTGCAGACCCCATGTAAAAAAAAGCAGAAAAGTGTGTGGGATTCCCGCTTAAAGTCACACCAGGCCCTTAAAGTCTGGTAGGAATTTTAAGGAGGAAACCCACCCCCAAAAATGGGGTCCCCCCCTAAAATTCCATACCAGACCCTTGATCCGAGCACAGGCCTGGCAGGACGGGAAAGGGGGAGGATAAGCGAGCGCCCCCCCCTCCCTGCGATACCAAGCCACATGCCCTTGGGCAATGGGAGGGTGCTTTTCCATGGTCCCCCCTGGAAAGCACCTTGTCCCCGTGCCTATTCACTAAAGGGTTAAAAAAAATTGTAAAAAAGAAGCCAGACTTTTGAAAAAAAAACAAAGTATTTGACAAGTCTTTTAGTTAGAAAAAAAATGGATCCACCGACGTAATCCAGCGTCAATCACGTAATCCAGCGGTATCCACGATGAAATAAAAAATAAAACAGTAAAAAAAAAAAATAGAAATAATTTTTAAAAACAAAAATAGAAATAATTTTCCCGTGTGTTTGCGACGAACACCCACCACAGAATGGCATTTTGATATAAACGATTTGGCAGAGCTAGCAGTGACAGCTAGCTCCGCCCAACTGTTTACAGTTGTAACAGGTGAGCCATGATGATGACTTTGCTCAATCAGGGCTAATAAAGTGCACCATACACCTGCCGATTATCATACCATAATCGCTGGTGATCCCGCGATCGTACGATAATCGGCAGGTGTATAGGCAGCACGACATTCGTCTTCCGAAAACCTGCCGAAAAGTGTACGCTTTTCGGCGGGTTAGTGGTGTGCTCGGGAGACTAATGCCGCACGGGCCGGTGTGCGCAAGCGCACACTGCCCGCTCAGCACTGCCATCATCGGAAGACCTCGCCTCAGCAGGGAGGGCTTGCGACGATCGCAAGTACAATCTGCCTGTCCAAGATGGGCAGATCATACGAAATTTTAATGACCTTACAACCATCGCACAACGAAAGTCGTGCGATGGTTGTAAGGTGTATGGCCAGCTTTACAGATTACTGTAAAGAGTACTGTGGCCAGGTGCAAGGCTTTAGTCAACCAGGGCTCACAAGGCACAGTGCTTTGCGGGGAACTCGGCGGGCGAAAAAGCCTGTCGAACGCCCTGACAATTCGTGTGTTCGCTGAACACACAAAATGTCGATGTTCGAGTCGAACTCTAAATACAATCTGAAAGCTAAGACTCTGTAGAACATAATGGTGGCAGTTGCACATTTTTTTATGTCTCAAAATATTAGCTCAACTCTCTATCAAACCCTAATTTTTTGTCAAAAAGTTAATATTAATACCCCAAAACATAATATAATATGCAATATTTTGTAAAATATAAAAGATGAGGTTGCAATGAGTAAAGAGATACCCAACATGCCCAGGTTAAAAATTGTGTGAATCTGTGAAACGGTGACAAAATACGGTACCCCACATTTTCCATAGGTAATGCTTTAAAAGCCAGGTTAACAGTTTAGAGATATCCCTAGAATTATTGCTCTCACTCTGGCACACATGGCGATACCCAACATGTGTAGCAAGATCATCGTTTTCATACGTAGGCGCACCTGGCGCATGTTTACAACAATATATGTGCATTTGCGAGGGTCGGGGACTTTAAAAAAATGTTTATATTTATTTTATTTTTTGAAACTTTATTTTTTGTTTATTGTTATCACATAGAGCACTTACAAGCCCCCTATGGTATAGCACATTGGAAGTGATAGGTTCTCTTTAAAGTGACATTAGGCTGGGTTCACACCTAGGCATATCAAATATGCGATTTTGTCGCGCGTTTCGTGCTGCGTGTTTTTACCGCGATTCGCGGTAAAAAAACACGCGACAAACGCGTGTTTCTGAGGGCTACCTGGCTGTATCTCAATGGATATGCACCGCAAATATGTCCCAAAGAAGCTCCTGTACTTCTATGGGCATAGGGCGTTTTGTAGCTCGTTCATATGGCTTGTAATACGCCCAGGTGTGAACCATACCCTTAGGAAATAATGGGATTTCGGTGTTTGAGCGTTTTGCAGAGCGTAGGAACGCGCTACAAAACGCCCAGGTGTGAACCGGGCCTTAGTGTCACCTTTCCACTCCAAAGAAGATATTGGAGGGTAAAATTGTTTCTTCATAAATGTACCGTGCATTCTATATGGCAAAAATACATCTTAAATTGAATCGAATTTAAGTTATGTTAAGTATTTTATTGTTATATAGATAATTATATATACTAGAGATAAATTATCTCAGTATACCGCGAGCGAGGAGGGGGGAATCCAGCCCCTCCCCTGTCACGGCAGAGAGCTGTGACAGGATCGAGAAGTGAGCGAACGCCGGTATGTGTTCGCTCACTTCCCGATCTACTGAGCCGACTTGTGACAGTTTCATTGTCACAGGTCGGCTAGAACCTATGAGGTGAGTAAAAAGCACTCACCTCATAGTTCTCCTTTAAGCTTGCAATGTACTGATTTCTTGTAGCAATTATCATAGAATAATTTGTTAAAATTAAATGTTTCATTGTTTACAGTAAAACAATATAAACTTTCAACTTACTTTGTAGCATGGTGGCTTCAATATTCATCTTTTCCAGATATTTGTCCACGTAAAATGTTTTCATGCTCAGCAGAAATACAACAGAAATACACAGAAGAAGCATAAGAGGCTTCAGGTAACCCATCCTGAGATAGATCCTGCAATGCTGAATAGTTCTCTAGTGGTAAAAGGAATATGCATAGTGCACAGGTAATGTGACAATAAACACACCCTTGTCATTCTGTATTTCTTTTGTATTAACCCTGTGTAAACTATACACATGGGAATATTTAAACCAGGGCTTAACAAATGTGCTTTAAATCTAGAAGACAGCTTTAAAAAGTAAGGAGCTAATTTTGTTTTTGTTAACTCACAAAGCTTTATTTTCAACGGCAGTTGTAATTTTTAATTACAGTTTTAATTGGTGCACACGGCGATACCTGACATGTGTAGCGCAATTGTCGTTTTTGTACGTAGGTGCACTTGACTTGTGTTTTCATTAGTATGCGTGTGTTCGCAAGGGCCAGTGCAATAGCCAGCCTGCTATTGGCTATTTGAAATTAGTGTTGCACCCGCCTCCACTGCCTGCTGTCAATCAGCAGAGGAGTGGACCTGAAGGAGAAAGTTCTCCTTCAGGTCTGCTCCTCGGGGCACTGCATGGCGGGACACGGCCTGGCAGGGGGAGGGGAATGCAGAGTCACAGCAGCTGATAGCCGGTCTCTCCTCCCTCACTGCTAGGCGCCAGCTGCAGCGTTCTGTGTCTCCTCCGATCCCCACTGCATCTGCTCATACAGGCATGGAGAGCAGCAGTGATCAAAGGGAACACAGAGTGCAGCATACAGTTATTTTTTACTTTATCACTGTTTTGTGTCAGTTTTTTTTCACAGTGTCAGGCCGGGCCATGTACTATCGCGTAGACGTCAGTGTGCGCATTTCACGGCTCGTGCGCGCATCTACACTGTATTGTATTTTAAGCTCAGCCCCTCCATGTCTCCAGTGCTGAGTACTCTTCAGCGTGTGCCTTGTATCCTGTGCCTATTTCCTGTCGTGTTGTTTCTTGTTGCTGACCCCGGCTTGCTCCTAACTCTGCTGATCTTCCGGTATCCTGACCCTGGCTTGTCTGACGATTCTCCTGCTTCCTGCCTGTTCCTGTATTGCCTGCACGTTACCGAACATGGCCTGTGACCCGACTACGAGTTTGTCTCTTGCTACACGACCTTCCTGCCTGCACGTTGCCAACCCGGTCTGCCTGACTTCGAGTATCTTCTGTCTGCCTCCCTGCTGTGTGTTTATACTGCATTACGCAGCAAAGCGGCTAACGGACTTCAACCTAGCACCCAAGTCTTCACTCTGGCACTTGTGCCCCAGTGTACCTGTATTCTCAGGCTTTCTGGGACCAGAGTTGCAAGAGAGAAGCCACCCTCGTCATCTCAAGCTCCATTAGGTACGTGACACTATGTGATGGCAATAAAGTTAACTGCTTACCGTCTGCCCACTGTAAAATAACGGACGGACAACAAGCTCCCATTGGCAGGTCGCCATAAATAAATGGCTTTTTTTTTCTGCTCAAGCGCCCACTAGCGAACGGTCAGAATATTTTTTCTTAAATGCAACCAGCCATTACCGGCTGTTACAAATACATGCAATCGGCGGCTCTATAGCCGTCCGATTGCTTGTACATTCTGCCTTGCGCGCCTGCTCCTGCAGTGCAGCCGTCTCCCCCTCCTGCACCCTCACCTTCAATCCCGGGCTCTGCTGTCCCCTCTGAAGCCCAGGACTGGCTTGGGTGGGTGTCAGGAGGAAGATGGAAGGGAGCTCAGAATATTCCGCCTTGCTGATCTCTGTCCGATGTCTGAATGCGGAAGTGATGATATTACAATATTTGGGCATAAATCTGTCATTTCTCTGGCTGCTATAGCCAGAAAAGAAGCTGGTGAAGCAGATTTCTGCTTCATCAGCTTCTTTGGAGGACCCCAGGTGACATTAGGGGTCTAGGAGACCCCTAATGTCTCCATAAAGAGGACCTGTCAGTGTGCCTGTGCTATCACATAGGGGGATTGTAACATTAAGTGTATAAAAAATTTAAAAAGTAATAATAAAAATAAGTCGCACATAAAAAAGTTTTTAAAAACCCTCCAAATTTTTTAAGTCCCCCACCCCTACGTTTACGCACATATAAACGTAAATATGTGTCAAGTGCGCCAACGCGCGAAAACGACAATTGCAGTACACATGTTAATATCGCCGTGAACGCCGGAGTGAGAGCAATCATTTTAAGGCCATCAATCACTGATAACACTAAACTAATAAGCGGTAAAAGCTTTTAAAGGGTTGCCTATGGCCAATTTTGGGTAGTGTAGTTTTTTGAGGTTTTGCGGGCGCGCACAATTTTCAGGCTTGACATGTTTGGTTTCTTTTTACCCTACGTGACCCCGTCTTTTATATTTTACAAAATATTTGGGTAATAATAAATGTTTTATAGTAAAAAAAATAAAACCCCCAGTGGTGATTAAATACCACCAAAAGAAAGCTCTATCTGTCCCCAAAAAAATGTATAAAATTAATTTCAATACAGCGTTGCGTGACGGAATGTCAGTCAGATTACCACAGCGCTGAATACTGAAAAATGGCCTGGACAGGAAAGGGGTTTAACACCGCGGTCAGCCATTGGTTAACGAGCACCTGTGCAATAGCGTTTAGAGGTGACCGGTTCTGTTTTTGGAATCGATCTTCTGTGCAGCTGAAACATAAATGCTATGAATACAGTGCTCCGTTCTCACTGATCACAAAGCATATCACTCCCCACTTTCCATCCTGAAATCATTGCTGTAGTCCCCCCAGAAAAGTGGAGAACTAATAGGTTTTCTGTACCCCTGGGGCTGACAAAAGCCCAGGCGCCAGGGTGCAATTTCTAGTCTCTGTGATTTGTTGAGCCCTGATTTAAATGATTGTGGTAATTGGTTTTAAGTACTCACCGATACCAATTATCGATACCTTTTTTTTGTGTGTGTCATGTGACAGTTTTTCTAAAACAATACAGACTTATGATTTTAGGACGGTGGTAGAGCACCAGGGCCCAGTCACAGCTGCAACTGCTGCCACTGACTCCAGGCTGTAGCAGGACTGCAAATCTCAGCAATACATTATACAGCACCAATGGCTGCGTGCTGGTCTTGCCAGGGCTGTGCGCAGGTCTCTCCAGGGCTGCGTGCAGGTGGGTTTGGTCTCACCAGGGGTGCATGTGTGTGTGCGTATCACTAGGACTGTGTGGGTGGCGGGAAGGAGGACGAGATGTACGGCCAGACCGGCGCTGTAAATGGGTGCCGTGAGGTCCACAACAAGCATGGGACCTTATGGCAGCCGGATCTATTTAAATATTTAAGGCTTAGGAGTACGAGTACTCACGAAAATGCCCAGTATCGGCACCGATACTGCTATCTGTGCATTCCAAGCTTCAAGCAAATCTTTTTAGGTTGAATGAAAAAAGGAAGGAGAACTCTAGGAAATGTCAAAATTAACCCTGAGCATTCGAGCACTGCCTGAGAGCACTGGCCAGTAGGAGGTCCATAGCCTCCCTCCCCTAAATCATTTTTTACTTCAGAGTCCCTGGGGATCATGCAGCCATTTATGATGCATGATCTCCATCAGTCCCTGCTGCCCACAGTGCTGACACCTGTACGACCTCCCCTCCCCGCTGTCGACTCAAGCTTGGTAGGAGGGGTAGGAGAAGGCGGCGCCTCGTTCCATGCGTCTTACTCTCCCTGGCGCTGCCTGTTGCGTGCCTGTGCCCAGTGATGGAGCTGCCCGGATGTCCAAGGCTAGCAGTGATGGCGGCATCCAGAGGATCTCAGAGGGATGCAAGGAGCTGTAGGATACGCCTTCATAAGGTATTAATTGCAATGTTGTAAAAAAAAAATTTAAGATATTTTGGCTCCTGCACTAAACTAAAGTGATGTAAATACAATCTAAAATCCAGACGTATCCTTTGACCCTGCCTGAGGGCTTGTTCACAGCAATTACGGTGCGTTCCAGAGCAGCAGCTGCTGGAACGCACAGCAATTGCTCACAAAACTTCCTCCTTTGTTCTGGGGCGGGAGGGGACGTAATGGTGCATTGAAGTCAATGGCACTGCAGCCACTCCCACCCGCAGTGCAATCGGATGTGTGGCAAAACATTGCCTGCGTTCCAGTCCATTGCAAAAGGAACAAATGCTGCATGCTCTAATGGCTGCGGTGCCATTGACTTAAATGCACCGCCACGCCCCCTCCAGCCCCAGAATGAAGGAGGGAGTTTTGTAAGCGATTGTTGTGCGTTCCAGCAGCTGCCGCTATGGAACGCACCACAATTGGTGTAAATGGGCCCTGAAGTATCCTAAGGCAATGTGCAGCATTTGTTGAGAAATCTGCATAGACTCTAGTAGTTAGTATTCCTTGTACACTGTATTGTAGTTTTTTTGTGGTGTGTAGCGCGTCCAATGTCCACGAATAGTTTCCAGTATATAGGAACAAAAGGTTATACTTGACTAGCTCACTCTGCGTTCTTTACTATTGAACTGTGCATTTTACACTGCTGAACTGTGCGTTCTTTACTATTGAACTGTGCATTCTATACTGCTGAAATATGTGTTCTTTACTATTGAACTGTGCATTCTTTGCTGTTGAACTGTGCTTTCTTTACTCTTAAACTGTGCGTTCTTTTTGTACTGTGCGTTCTATACATCTGCTATATATATCTGCACCCCATATATGTTAATGGACACAGTAACGGCTCATACCACCATAAGTGGGAGTGAGCACCCCCCATCCCTGCACCATATCAGGCCTCATGCCCTCAGCACGGGGAGGGTGCTTTGCCAGGGAGGACCCTTGGGAAAGCACCTTGTCTACATGGCAATAAAGGCGAGGACCTCCTTCCCGCAACTCTGGCCCAGTGGTTGTGGGGGTCTGTGAGCAGGGGGGCTTATTTGCATCTGGGTACCCCCTTTCATAAAAGGGGGCACCCAGATGCCACCCCTCCTTGTGAATGAGTAAGGGGTACTTGTTACCCCTACTCATTCACTAAAGGGTTTTTTAAAAAAAAAAGGTAAACAATAATAAATAAAAAAGACACAAAACATTTTTTTACAAGTCCTTTAATATTAAAAAAAAAAGGATCCAAAGATGTAATCCGTCAATCAGGTCATCCAGCGATATCGGTCCACGTCAATCATGATGAACGACACCAGCCGGCTTGCTGAAATAAAAAAAGACCCGACACCTGGCGACCCATCCAAATTTGCCGCAAAATGACAGCTCCGGCCTGAATGTAAACAAATGTCATGACGTCACGGGGCTTGTTCCTCCCATTTATTGACATTCTGGACTGGCTGACTGTCATATAACAACAAAATCTTTACGAATGGCATTTGGGAGTTCCCGAATGCTAATCATGAGCTCCTGAATGCCATTTGGGTCTGGGATCCTCAGCTTTAGTATTATGATACCATAGCTCCCAGACCCAAATTATATTCTTGAATGCTATTAGGAAATTCGGACTCCCGAATGCTATTCGGGTCAGGGAGCCAAGGTGTCATAATACTGGTCAGTCGGCTAAGGCTCCCAGTCCCGAATGTCACTTTTTGGTATGGACTTTTTTAGACATTGACATGATAACATCAGCATCCAGGTGGGATCGAGGATCAGGTGAGTATATTTATTTTATTTGAGCCCCTAGACCAGCGATGGTTAACGTTTTTGAGGCCACTTTTTTTTTTACATTTATTTGATTATTTTGTACTTTTTTCCACTTAGCCTCTGTGTGATAGCAATAAAGTTAACAAGCCCCTGGGTGATCGCAATTGGAGATGATGGTTTTCTTTATTGAACCTGTCACCTTCAATACAGGAGTTTTAGCACAGCACTGTGCTGGCTCTCCTGTAACGCTGGGTTCACACCTAGGCGTATTACGCATGCACGTCTGTCGCACGACCGTCACGCGTTTTTTTTACCGTGATTCGCGGTAAAAAAATCGCGCGCCCGTCGCGCGATTCCGAAGGCTACTTGGCTGTATTTCAATGGAAAACGCCCTCCAAAACGTCCCAAAGAAGTACATGTACTTGTTTAGGCGTCAGCCGTTTTGTAGGGCGTTCAGACGTGCGGAAATACGGAAAGGTGTGAACCATACCCATAGAAAACAATGGGATTTTCATGGTTGTACGTTTTGTAGAGCGTTCATAGAGCGTTGAACGCCCGACAAAACGGAAAGGTGTGAACGGGGCCTTACAGCTGAGACGAGAAGGCTGTCAGTACAGGCCTGTCTCACTGTTCACACGGAGCAGTTTGGAGAACGGATGTTCTCTGCTCTGCTCCCCGCTCTCCATCCAGAACTAGTCTGCCGTGGTCCTGTGTCCCCCAGAAGAGCGGGGACCCCGAAAACCACACTGAGAAGGTTGATGGCCAGCGGGGAGAGAGGCAGCTGGCGGTGGAGGCGGACCATGGGGGGGGGTGGCGGTTGGAGGAGACGGACCAGCAGGCTTATTACAAGTTATCTCTGTGACATCGCCGCGATCACTTGTACTAAACGAACATTGGCTTTCCGGCTCTACGTTTAGCTCTGCTTGAAAGTATGGTTGAGAGCTGAAATAAGAACATTGGCAACCTTGACAGTTGGCATAACTTATTTCAGTAACTGTTTTGGGAGACATTTACATTGATGGGTAAAGTTCATCTTAAGGCCTCATTCATATAAACGGGACGATCCAGGGAGGGACAGGTGCTGCATGTGATTGCACGCAGAAGCCTGTTCTTCCCTATTGATAAGGGTGTCCGCACTTGGAAGCAGACAGGATGCAGAGAGGCAGGTATTTATGCAGGATCATAATAAAATAGTGTGCTGGAGACTAGACTGTCTGAAGAAGATACCCATAGCAGCCAGACACTATTAAAAATGCTGTTCATATATATATTTGTTTCTTGTACTGTATTTAATTGAATCTGAAAGGGAGTGGGCAGGCAAGCTTCAGTACTATGAAAAAGCCTGGCATTTTGGGGAACAAGGGGGATACTGGAAACCTTTGCAAGTATGAAATGCAGGCAGCCAGAGTGGACAGGACTACCTGAAAGTGTTGGAGCTTTGCCTGATTAGAAAAAGCCAGTATTCAATAGAACCAGAGGATACTGAAAGCTGCTGCAGGTATATGCTGCATTTCTCCAGTACTAAGCATTACACTGGCGGCAAACCTGGCATATACCCAAATGCAAAGTCAATTTACATTTCTACTCCTGGCTGCTGCCTATGTAATAATAGTTGCTTTGTTTGTGAGGTGCTTAATTCAATTTAAATTAAAAACCCAACTCCCACACCCCACCTACGTACACATACGTGTCTGCAAATTTTTCACTGTTAATTCTAAGCTGATCAGACGCAAAGGCTTTTAAGCGTCGCCTATAGACATCTTTAAAATACTGTAGTTGTTTTTGCTGTTTCTCAGATGTACACAATTTTAGGGCTTTAGATGTTTATCATCTATTCACTGGATGCATCCTCATCTTTTATATTTTACCATAAACATTAGGTATTATATTGTGTTTGTGTGCACTAAAATTAATTTGAGTGTATTTTTTTTACCAAAGTTATAGATTTGATAAACAGCACCACAGTTACTGTGCAACATAAACAAAATGCAGCTGCCACCATTTTATTCTATAGGGTCTCTACTTTCAGAAAATATATCTAATATTTGGGGATTTTAAGCAATCTTCAAGCAATCTTGCAAATATGACAAAATGGCTCTGACAGCAACCTAATCTTTCGAATGTTTTTCTTTAGGTTTAAAAATGTTAACCAACCAAAAAAAGGGGGTTTATTATGGACAAGCACAGAATTGGACACTTAGCTGATGGTGTCTGGGAGCCTTTCTGGCTGAAGTGGGGCGCCAGTGTAAGCCCCTAGATATACACACTGGGCCATGATGGCATATAGAAAAATGTTCCAGTTTTGTGGATACTTGATTTGACTTACGACACTTGGTTGACTTTCAACATCCTTTTTTTTTAAAGATACTACTACATGATGAACACTTAAGGGAGAGTTTACCATAATATTTTATTGCTTGCTGTCAGTCTAACACTGTGAACATGTTTAGAGTAGTAGAGGTTGCAGGAATGACTTCATCAGGGCACGTCTGTTCCTTAGTTGTCTAGTCAGACATAGGCAAGTGTTTTACCAAGTTGACATTGCTTAGAAGAAAGTGAATTCATAGCCTTGGCTGTGCTGTCTGGCAGGAGTGTTTTGTTCCCTAAACTGACTCCCCTCACTACTATACTTTATAAATCTTCCACGAGCCGACTGAGCACAGCAAATCCACAATACATGTAATGCCTAAATAACTGGTAATAACAATTGCTGTGGAACGATATTGCATTCAATTGTAACGCTCACCTCCTAAGGAGCCACTGAATATATGAGTACTTCTGTCACACCTTTGTGATAGACCTCTGGTAAAGGATTCACAGCACACCAGAGCACCTTGTGAGGTTTTGTAAAAGTTTTACTAGACAATAAAAGCTTGAACAGGTGAAACAATGGCAAACAGCATATAATAAAAGCACTTTGAGACTACAAATAAATCTTAACTGTCGTTACCTATCTGCATATGCAAACAATACTGAACTGACTAATGTTATTCTATCTGAATCCGCAAACTATGAAGGCAAAGTCTCAGTCCAAACAGACCTGGGTCTTAAACCTACTGGCCAGTGGTATTTAACTAGGCTAGCCATCGGTGGGACCCAAGTTCTGCTTGTACGGTTGGTTTAGACCCAATATCACAGTGGCACCACTCTTGCAGCTTGGATTGTGGCTTTCCTTGGTGAAAGGAAGTGGTTTCTTCTATACAGCCAACAGTTTTCCAGGCTCCAGCAGCTTGTGCCACACAGTAGCAGTAGCGATGTTTGCAGCATGTCTCTATAAAATCCGGTCACTCAGGAAAGGGGTGGCAGGGTCCCTTTCTGGTACAGCAGTCACTGGATCTGCTCACCAGTTCATGTAGTATTTCCCACACTGCAGAAGACTCTTTCAGCAGGATCCCTCAGTAGGAGAGCAGACAGTCTCAGACACTGCAGGGGTTGACTGGGCCA
>NW_017306985.1:779823-820159 GCF_000935625.1 Nanorana parkeri | reverse complement strand
GCTAATAGCGTATCTTCTCAGAAGCTGCACCCAGCGCTCGCAAGCTTCTGAGAGCGTGGGAGACGGGAGGCTGCACTTGGCGGTGGATCAGGTGAGTATTTAAAAAAAAAAATATTTTATGTTCCCGGAGACATAATTTGTATAGGGATGCTCTCCTCAATCTGGGGACTGTCCCCAGAAATCGGGGATGAATGTAGAGCTGCAACAACTAACCGACCAATCGATGATTGAAAAAGTTCTCCAAGTTTTCAATCATCGATTATTGGCTTTCGATTAGTTGGCCCTGTTCATGGGTCCACACATGCCAAATGCCGCACCTCCTCCCCGCCTCACGCTTGTCGTTGCTAGACCCGCCCGCATCCATGCTCCACACGCCGCACTTCCTCCCTGCCTCACGCTTGCCGCCGCTAGACCTACCCGCCTGCATCCACGCTCCACACGCCACACCTCCTCACTGCCTCACATCCACAATTGGCACAGGGACGCGGGGAGAAGAAGAAGTAATGAGGAGCAGGCGTGGGGGGATGACAGCCGCCAACAGACAAGCCCGATCTCAGAAGCAAGTTGCTGGAAGACTGCTCAGGTAAGCTTGCACTCCTCCCCACATGGTGCTCTATAATGTATTGCTGGGATTTGTAGTCCTCTATACAGCGCAATGCAGAATACCACCAGCTATAGAGTAATACAACAAATCTCAGCAATAGTACACTATACAGTGCAACGCAGAATACCGCCAGCTATAATGTACTATTGCTGGGATTTGTTCTACTCCTCTATAGCTGGTGGTATTCTGCATTGCGCTGTATAGAGGACTACAAATCCCAGCAATAATACATTATACAGTGCAATGCGGAATTCCACCAGCTATAGAGTAATACAACAAATCTCAGCAATAGTACACTATACAGTGCAACGCAGAATACCGCCAGCTATAATGTACTATTGCTGGAGGTATTCCGCATTGCCTCGTATAATGTACTATTGCTGGGATTTGTAGTCCTCTATAGCCGGTGCCATTCTGCATTGATTACTGTATAATTTTACACTTTTCATTTCACTATATTGCACACCACACTTTTTTTTCTTACACCACTCCAAGCTTGCTCCTGTGATGGACTACAATCTCAATACAAACTAGTAGTCCATCATTGGAGCCATTTTTTTTAATCATGATTAACCGGTTAATTGAACTTAATAATCGGCTAACTAATCGATTTTGAAAATAATCATTAGCTGCAGCTCTAGATAAATGGTCACCCTACACCGGGGATCCCCCACTAACCACTAGGGAGCCCACACTGGCCACAGTGGAGCCCCCACTACCCACTTGGGAGCTACCACAGAGCCACCACTGATTATTAAGGAGCCCCCACAGATCCCGCACTGACCAGCAGAGAGCCCACACTGACCTACTGACAGTCCGCATTGGCCACCTGAGAGCCTAATTAGGGAGCCGCCTCTGCTGCACCCACACGCACCCGAGAAACTCCCTGGACTCCTGGTGAGAGCCCGCACAACCCTCCTGAGACCCTGGAGACATCAGGCAGAGAACCCAGAGCAACAGAGTATGTAGCTTCATATTATTCTGCATTGCTGTAATATGTATTGCTGAGATTTGTAGTTCTCTATAGCTGATGCTGTTCTGCATTGCTGTATAATGGTATTGCTTGGAATTGTAGTTCTCTATAGCCAATACCATTCTGCAATGCTGTACAATGTATATCTGAGATTTATAGTCCTCTATAGCTGATGGTATTATTCTGCATTGCTGTATACTGTGCTGAGATTTGTAGTCCCTCTACAGCTTGGAGTTAGTGGCAGAACTACCAGGTTTGCAGCAGTCGTATACGTGCACAGCACTGATGAGGCATCCCTCCACTACCAGTGTGCTAAAATTTTCCTCAACCCATACTCTACCGCGCCTCTTCCAGGTGCGCATGTCATGAAGAAATGGGGTCATGAAAACAGCTGATTCGGATGACTCGGCCTCACTGGAAGTGACACAGTCGACAAAAATGTATAGGGTCGAGAAAAATTATAGAACACTATAACACTATTGACTTTAACACTATTGAAACTATCCAGCCCCTCCCACTAACCTCCCACAGCTCACAGCCCAGAAGCATGGACAGCCAGCGGCGGTCTACAGTGGGCGAGAGTGCCTAAGTACCGGACATGGAGCGGAGTAAGGCCAGAACCATGTAGGGAGCCCAGTGGGAGCAGAGCACCATCCCCTAGCCAGTCACCCACTTTCATGGACTTACTAGGAGTCCTCACATCTCCCGACCATTCACACTACTGTTACATGGATGGCAAAAGTGGCAGACGGGCGGTGAGAATGCGGGGAAGAGGCAGAGCGGGAGGGGGGCCAAGTTGCTGCACCATTGGCCTCTGGGTTGTACTTGCCACCTGGGCTAAAAGTTGCCAGTCAGCCCCTGCTGGAATCACAGATACTGTCCAGCAGTCAGTGATAATCAGCAAACACCTCAGGTGTTATCTCTCCCATTTTAGACATCACTGTTTCATTATGAGAAGTGCAACTTTCCTCTTAAGCCAACTAAATCTAGCCAGCAACAGACTCCTGCAGCCACATCTACTAATTTTCAACATTTGGCTCACTGCATTTTTGAGGAGCACCTGGCACCAGAGATGAGGAAGGGATAACAATCCCACATGACAATCCTGATGGCTCTAAGAATAAAAAGTTGAAAATGACATGCGGGGGAGGTAGGGTTGCCACCTTTTCTTCAAGGGAAACCCGAATACTCCAGCGACGCATGGTCATTTTTGTGGGAGAATGAGTCGTGGCTTGTTCATATGTAAATAGTGCCACCCATTCATATGTAAATATCACAGTAGAGACTATTTTCAGTGGGGGGCAGTAGCCCCTATCTTAATTTTGGTTGCCCCTGTCTGCCTGACATCTTGTGTCCGGGTTTCTGCTGCCATGAAACCCGAACACAGCATTCAAAACCCAAACTGTCCGGGTAAATCCTGGACAGGTGGCAACCCTAGGGGGAGGGGGAGACTTGAATTGGGACTTCAGGGTTTTAAGTTTAGAATTTAGGAGGTTTTAAGTTTAGAATTCAGTAAGAGCCCCTCCTCCATCTTAAATTATGGCAGAGAAATGTGTAAAAAGTTAAAGGATGAAAATCTTACCTTTTCCTCCCACTTTCACTTACAGTGCCTAGGCGAGGGTGACGTCACCAGAACTACTGCTGGTGTGCTGCACCGGGTCCTGAGAATATGGGGGCAGTGCAGGGTCCCTGGGGCCCCGCACTGCCAGTGGGCTTCTCAGCAAGGGGGAGGGGTCCTGTGACTTATGGCTCCGACTCCCGGCCGTGTCCCCAGCAACAGGCGGCTGGAGAGAAGTGTGTGTGCCAAATGCCCCGCCCCCTGCACAACGTGTGCCCGGGATCCTATGAGGCTCTGGCTAGGTGACTCCGAATGAGGAGCGGGGTGTTTGGGGGGCGATAGTAGGGGGGTGTGATGTTATTTCATTTCATTGTGCTGTTAAACACTGTGTTCTGTTATTTCGCTTAATTAGAAAAATGGATTATCATAGGGAATAATAATGTTGCCTATTATAATCTATTTCTCTGATTAAATGATTACAGACAGGGCCATTGTTCTATCAAAGTTTGTGACTAGGTTGGAATGTGTGACTGGTGACGTGGTCACACATTTTAATGTAATCCCGCCCAGTTTTTCGGCGGTGGAATGTGTGACCGTCAATAGGTGAAGCATTCCAACGCATTGTCAGCTGTTACAGGGCAGATCTAACGTAGTATTTGGCTGGTGGAGGGATAAACATATGGGGAATCTGGGTGTGGGTGCCATGGTTCTGGGTGGTGTTGATGGTGCATGGGTGTGTGTGGGTATGCTTGGGAAGTGTGTGTGTGCATGGGTGTGACATGTTGAGGTGGATGTGGAATTGATGGGGCTGGTATAGGGGCAGTAGCATGTTGTGAAGAGCCATCAGGGAAAATTGCGGAGTCAAGGACTCTGGTGAGTGCTTCACGTATTTCTGACTGTCGAATGAAAGGCACCCTTTTAATAGTAGTTGTGTACAGCTATTTCATGCTTCTTGTAATTAGACAAGAAATTCAGGCAGCTGGTTCCACAACCATCAAATCTCACAGAACTGGACAGTGCTATTCATCAGGCATGGTGTCAGATTCCTCGCATCATCTTTCAACATCTCGTGGAGTCAATGCCAAGAAGAATCGCCGCAGTATTGAAGTCAAAAGGTAGCCCAACAAAGTACTGATGGGGTGGTCATATTAATCTGGCCACTCAGTGTATATATATATATATTTTTGAAAGTTTGCTGCTATTTGACTCCTAATAAACCCCTAATCAGGCCTGTTTAGTCCCTGATGAACTCCTTAGCATTTTTTTGAAAATGTTTAATCATGTTTATACCAATCTTTTTTAAAATTCTTTATTTATATTTCCCACATACAATATATCAATAGCAATAGTGACAAACACCGCATTACAGTTTACAGCATTTTAGGCAGAAAAGTACAACATTGAAAAGAAAAATACACCATTAAGCACATGCTGGACAGAACAAAAAGAATAAACCAAACAACCATTGTATGTACTGTATTCCAATGTAAAAAACTTTGCAACAAATTCATATAGAAAGGATTTGCTTAAAAACTGCATACAATAAATCATGATGTCAAACACTGTATAAGATAGACCTAGAGTTTACACACGCTTAGAATGACTACACTGCACGACACCCGGGCCGCACGATCATGTGCTAGTGCCCATTGATTTCAATGGGGTGACATCCGCGCGGCAATTAATAAAAAAAGGTACAAGAACCTTTTATGCGACACACGACGCGCGGCTTTGCCCGACTTGACTGGGGTGCCATTAGAAAATAATGGCACCCACAGCGCGATTGGTTCACACCTTGGCGACTCCCGACCGCGTGGTCAAACTGGTTGAAACTTGTTTCTAGCAGGACACAAGCCCCTCAGTACGAAAGGTGTATATATATGAGCGAAAGACATAGACAAGTTAAGCCTCATCTAGGACATCTTGGTGAATGTGCCTAGGGACCTGTGTAAAGACTGTCGATTCCAGGACAACCTGACCTTTTCAGAAGTCAGGGGTCTCCCTGGATGGTATGATGTTATATTTAGTATAACATCTGTAATTCACCTT
Source organism: Nanorana parkeri (assembly GCF_000935625.1). Classification (NCBI taxonomy): domain Eukaryota; kingdom Metazoa; phylum Chordata; class Amphibia; order Anura; family Dicroglossidae; genus Nanorana; species Nanorana parkeri. The sequence goes on along the minus strand of NW_017306985.1, from coordinate 814,975 downwards.
CATACTCTACTTTAAGCTAAGTAAATCTCTTTTATTATTATTATACCGCGAGGTGTTTGAATTTTTGCACTACACCCGCAAATCTGAAAGGTTAAGCACAAGAACTTAATTAAATGTAAAAGGGAGTTTAGCCCTTTGTTACAGTTCACAAAGAATAGAGTTGTCATGCTCCATTATACAGTTTGCCTTCCTGTTTTAAATTGTTACATCCTAGCAAATAATACTTTCTACACATTAATAGTGGCACACAGCCTCTTGGCTTATAGCTTAAATTATCAGCTCATGAAAGTTTCTGCTAAACATGCCTTTAATTAAGCACCACAGTAACCAATAATAGTCTCCAATGTTTTACATAAACCTAATGAAAAAATTATCTAGGTTAGCCAGTTAATTTTTCCAATAAGACAATGTTTCTACAAGGTTACCTTTAATACACTGAATCTTATGCTCTAATGTTTCTAAACTGCTACACTGCCTGAAATATTTAGTATAAAAGCTTCAACACAAATGCATGTTAGTTTGGCCCCTCGTCTTTTTTTGCATTAAATATTCAAGTAAGTAAGAGTGGCTCCAGCTTTTCAATTAAATATCAGAACAGCCTGCTTCCTTGTACAGGTCTACTTGTATCAACATTTAAATACTGAATTCAAATATTCTATTGTTTATCTGCATTTAATAGAGGTTGTTGTTTTGTACATACTGCGGCCTTTCTGTAATTACTGCAGCATGCATGGTCTGTTTGTAAGCATAACATGGGCTTGGAGAAAAATTGAGAAAAGAACAGTTTGTTCATAGCAGCAACCAATCTAGTGCACTCTTCTAGAAACATAAAAGCAACAGTCTAAATATAAACACTTTTCCCTTACAAGCTTTAATGCACATGATCCTTGCAAGATCTGTATTTTAAATAAGGCCTCTCTTGTCTATTGTCAATGTGTATTTGCATTACTGCATGCCAGAAGATACCCCCTTTCTTCAAATTGTTACTGAACAAACTAAAGAAAAAGCTGATTGGTTGCCATGTACAGCTGCTCCAGATTTTGTCTGCTCCAGTTTTGATAAATCCCCCTCAATGTGTTTCCTGGAACACCATTGCAGCACACGATGGGTTAATGCTCTGCCTCTTAACTCCATAAGACAAGCCCTCTATATTTTTGCATTCCATAGCATCCCCCCTCACTTTTTTTCTATCCTCACCATGGACAAGTTGACCTCAGCACACTGCATGCGCTGGCATTCTGCGCCCGACGGACATGGGGGAGGGCGGTTCCTTCCACCAGCTGTCACTTTTTCAAAGTCTCCTGCCTCCCTTAGGGAATCCTAAGCCCTGAGCGCCATTGTTGGCCGTTTGCTCTGCATTGCTGTCTCAACTGTAAGTACATGCCCAGTATCGTTTGTTTATACCTCAAACTTTTTTTGTATTTAATTTCCTCCTCCTACTCTCTTCAGAGCCAATGCTGCCTCAAGAGACGCTGCATCCTGTCATAGGTAAGGGTATAGTGTAGGAATGTCCCAATACCATTTTTTTAAGACCAAGTACAAGTACATTCCCTCAGGTACTTGCCAATACCAATTACCGATACTTTTTCTTAAAAGGGACTTGTGACATTTTTTCTAAAACTATACAGACTGATGATTTTAGAGCAGTTTCTTTATAATTATAAAGAACTGTAACTCAATTCATGATTATTAAGCAATGGAAAAACGCACCCAGCAATAGTGGACTACAGATCCCATCAATCCATGATTATTTAGCAATGGAGAATGGCAACCGACTTTAAAGGACGACAAATCTCAGCAATCCATGATTATTCAGCAATAGAGAATTGCAACCAGCAATCATGGATTGCTGAGATTTTATAGTCCTCTATAGCCAGTTGTCTGTAAAAAAAAATAAGTCAAGGCAACTGGACTTGCTGTGTGAGTGAGACAATAGATGTCTCACTATTCTGAATTCTGACAACGTGAACGTGTGGCAAGACTGTGCACTTCGGGGGGAGCAGCAAGCCAGGACCGACGGGGAGCCGCCTGCCGGGACGTGCCAGGACCGACGGGGAGCCGCCTGCTGGGACGTGCCGGGACCACCAGGGAGCCGAGAGCCAGGAGCTGACAGGAGCACCGAGAGCAGCAGACTGGGACGCCATCGAGGTGGATAGTGTGAAGGGGGAGTATCGCCACGTGTGGACCGAAGGCTGCGATCGAGGCTGTGGGAGAAGGAAGTGGAGTTCGTACACCCAGTAGGGGGGGGGGTGTTCCAGTATACTGTATAAGTGTGTAGCAGGGTAGTGGGAGTAAGGGGGGGATTTAGCAGGTGAAAGGGGTAGGTACTATTGGGAATTGTTAGGGTTTAAAACTTAGGGGTGGTAGTGTAACCACAGGGCAGTAAGGTAATTTAACCCCAAGGCAGGGAGTGTAACCCAATTCAACCACAGGGCGGTAGTATAATAATTTAACCCTCAGGGCGGTAGTATAATTTAACCCCAGAGCTGTAGTATAATTTAACCACCAGGGCTGTAGTATAATTTAACCGCCAGGGCGGTAGTATTACAATTTTAACCCCAGGGCGGTAGTGTAATTTAACCTCTAAGACGGTAGTATAAGAATTTAACACCAGTGCAGTAGCATAATTGAACCCTCAGCGGGGTAGTACAATTTAACCCCAGGGCTGTAGTATAATTTAACCACAGAGCGGTAGTACAATTTAACCCCAGAGCGGTAGTTATATATTTAAAAAATAAAATAATAAAAAGGAAATAATGTCTTCCATGAGTGGGTATGCAACCAAGTGCATGTCGTACGCAATGTATGCTTTCCTTGTGAGCGAGTTGTTTGTTTAGAAGCCCAGATTCTGGATCTAAGCAACAAACTGGCAACACTGAGGAGCATAACCATCATGGAAAAGAGCCTGAACATAACGTACCGGCTGTGATAGAGGGGGTCTGGATGAGGAGGGGGGGTCGGAGGAGCAGGATCCCGAGGTGGGGAGCTGGGTCACTGTAAGTAGGCGGGGGAGATGGAAGAGCGCGAGAGAGGTCAGCCCTGGACTGATACACCCCAACAAATATGCCAGGGTGCGTGATGTTGGGTATATTAGTTCAGGGGGAATTTCCAAAATGTCACCAGCACTCCAAAGGTAGATTCAACAAATTTTAATAACAACGGTCATTCAAAATCACAAGTACTTTCGGGGCCACGTAGGGTCCCCGTCATCAGGCTCAGAATAACACACTGTGCAACCCAAACCTACATATATACACATGTGACTCATAAAATGTACATCAAGTACCACCCCCAATTGCATAACCAGTACATGTTTCCTGCCTTATCAGATTTGAAATAAGTAAACAACTGATCAGCTTACATATCGGCAGCATGTGGAAAACCGGCATGTTCTGCACCGCTGTCACTGCCGTCAGCTTAGCACTCGGTTGCCATAGATACCAGACGCTGAGCGGGACGTTTTGTCACGCCCCCCGCGCCACCAGCGCAAGCGCCGTTGGAAGCGCAAGGAAGTCCTTTCCTGCGGCTCAAGTCGTTTGGGTAGTACCACCCCTCTGTTCACTCACGCAAGCGCATAATGAACTAGAGGGCCGAGGCTGTGCAGAGAATACAGGCTCCAGCGGGTTGCAGTAGTCCATAGCCATTGGTTCACCTAATCATGTGATATACTGTAACGATCCATGGAGTTACATAATGCTGATCAATATGTAGCAAAGATGAAGAATGATACAGATATTAACAGAATGTGGGCTCCACCTTCCGTATTCCTAAACCCATATTATAGCAACATATAGTGGCACATAATCAATTAAATACAATGAATCTTCATGAGGGATAACCATTACTTGTCCTTCAGCTGAAAGTCGAGGACTTATAAAAAGGGAAAGAAAATAAAGTAATTCAGTGGGTCACATTATTCTGTCTGATATCCCTGAACGTATCCTATGTAGTGGGAAAGCTGTAACGGTGCAACTGGGGTGCAAAACCAGGAAAGAAGTGAAAAAGTGAAATTAAATTGTGATATATCAAAACAGGGGGAGGGAGGGGAAGGAAAAGCAATAAAATGAGGACCCAGAGCTGCCTATACGTGATGTGGCCCACTGAGTGACCCCTTCCAATAAACACATGGAGCAGAAACAGCCCCCCCTTTTTTTTATAAACTTTAGGGGGTTGATTGAGTAAACCAATATATGCTAGAGAATTCAGGGATCCATGTAGACCTATCTATCGTCTAGAAAGCAAGACAATGATAAGTTTGAATTCAATCCCCTGGGTTGTACACAATCCAAGGTGTAAATCCAGAATGATTCTCTACGGTGGAGGTGTTTGGCCCTATCCCCTCCCCTGGGATGTTGGTGTACCTGCTCAATTACCATGCCCTTGAGCTCATGCGTCTGATGTTACATTTTAGCAAAATGTATGGCAACTGGTTTTTGAATGTCCAGTTCTTCGCCTTTTAGGTGTTTGGCATTTGTTGTCCTAATGTCACTTCTGTGTTTTTGGAAACGACGCTTAAAAGGACCTATTGTTTTGCCAACGTAGATTAATGAGCATGGGCATGTGAGACGATACACACAGTACTCAGTGTCACAGGTAAAGTAGCCATTAATCTTGTATTGTTTCCCTGTGTGTGGATGAGGGAAAGAGTCGCCACAGATCATCGCATTGCACATATTGCAATGGAAACACCTAAAGCACCCTAATCTGTTTGATAGTACAATGGGTTTCTTTATGTATTTCGGTCTGGGATCAGCCTGAACTAGGAGATCCCTTAATGAACTGCCCTGTCTGTGGACATGTAGTGGTCTGTTTTTGATGATCGGTGTCCGGGTTTTTTCCGCTAGTAATATATTTAAGTTGTTATGGGTGGCTTTTTTTATAGCACCGCTGGCTGGGTTGAATGTGTGTATAAACGCAACTCTTTCATCTGTAGTGCGTGTACGTTGTGCACCCGTAAATTTCTCCATCGCCTTGGTCAAGGCTAGATCAATTGTACTGTTGGGATAGCCTCTTTCCACAAACCGATTATACGTGTCTGTGAGTTGTCTTGCCCGTGTGTCTGAATCTGAACAGATCCGCGTAACGCGTAAGAATTGTGATATGGGTAAATTCTCTTTAAGATGAGAATGGTGTGCACTCTCATAATGTAAGAGTGTGTTACGATCAGTAGGTTTAGTATATACTGATGTTATAACCTGATTACTATCAATTGTAACGTTAACATCAAGAAATGAAATCTCATGGTTGAAGATAATGGGGTTAAACACAATCCCCGGAAATAAACCATTTAGAAACTTTACAAAATCATCAAAAACAAGATTGTTACCATCCCATATCACAAATATATCATCAATTAATCTAATCCAATTGATGACATGATTTGAGAAAAACGTTGATTTATAGACAAAGCTTTCTTCCAAAAATCCAATAAATAAATTGACAAATGAGGGTGCCACTGAACTCCCCATTGCGGTACCACGAACCTGCTTGTATACCTTAGTCTCAAAGGTAAAGATATTGTTGGTAAGTATAAATTCCAGACAGTCCACAATGAAAGCAGTTGGAACATCATGTTCTCCATCCTTTAGTGGAAAGTATCCGGCTGCTTTGAGACCTGCGTCATTGGGGATGCACGTATAGAGAGATGAAATGTCCATGGTGACCAATTTCCAATTATCATCAATCCTCTGGTGTGTGTAGAGTCTCTGTAGGAAATCTCCTGTATCCTTGATGAAGGCAGGAAGCTTACGTACTAATGGCTGTAGGTAATAGTCAATCAATTGGGCCAATGGTTGTGTGATGGATCCCGTGCCTGAGACTATTGGCCTGAATGCCAATGGATCAAAGCCCTTATGAATTTTAGGCAGGCCATATATCACAGGTGTTTGTGCATGTTCATTCATGAGGAATTCGGCAGTTGAGTCGTTGATCCATCTATTCGTCAGACCCATCTGGATAATAGATCTCAGTTTGATTTTAATTGAACGCATTTCTTCATGCGTCGTCGGCTCATAACTTGTAGAGTCTGATAGTAATTTTTGCATGCCCAGACTATAATTCTTATAATCCATAATGACAATGCCCCCGCCTTTTCCGCGGGTTTGATAATAATACTGTTGTCATCTCTCAAGGATTTAAGGGCCTCTCGATCCTGTTTGGTCATATTGGTGTGTGGTCGGACATGTATTTTGCTGTGTAATACATCATGTCTCACAGTCTGGGCAAATGCTTCAATGGAGGTAAACTGCCCACTAGGTACAAAGTTGCTTTTTAGCCGAAATGGTAACCCTTTGTTCGTAGTAGATGGAAATGTGGAGAAATGTTGTTTTAATTTTAACGTTCGTTCAAACTTGAACATTTTCAGTTTCAAATTTGAAAGGGTTGAAACAACTTGTTGGACAGTATGACAAACCTTTGGTCAATAGTTTGCACTCACCCTCTGATATCAGGCGAGATGACAGGTTTATTACCAGGCTTCTCATGGTGGACGACCTCTGTTGTACTGCGATCTTGTTCCTACTCCTAGTTCTCTTGCCTCCCCTCCGGGATCGTCTGCGTCTGTTGCCCTTGGTAAAGGGAAGTATTGATTTTTCTGTGTTGTGGATGATTTATCTGGTTGTCCAGAGTCGCTCCCAGTAGATGGATTCTGTGTTGGTCGTTCGCTACTTGAAGATGCTCTGGCTTGGCGTTGATATGCTTTTGGTTTCCTCCGAAAGCCACTAGGGCGTCTGGATGGATTGCCAGTTAGCCACGGGTAGACACGACCGTCTTGATAATCCTGATTTACCAATCGCAACTTATCGCGTTTTAATTGACGTTGATGATCAGTGTAGGAGGCGACTTCTTTTTCGATTTTTAATAGATCTGCTGTGCAGGCTTCTCTGTTAGGGTGTTTTTCAAATAGGGTAGATTCAAGTCTTGTGGTTTCCCTATGTATCTGGCACAATTGCACTTTGACTTCTTCAATAACTAGAAGCATAAAATTCAATGAGTTTTGAGTAGCAATCTCGCACCATTTCTCACAAAAGTCCCTTTTGTTTCTCCCAATGGTTGGTTGGTTTGTGATTTCTAAAGCCTCTGGGAATCTTGCGGGCTCTATAGTAATCCGAAAGAGTCTGGCCATGTAGTTCCAAGTCGCTTTCCTTTTTCTTCAAGCATTTCAGTTCTCTGGATAGATCAATCACAGTATCAGCTCCAAATGACTTGACACTGTCAACAGGGAAGAGTATAGCCTCAATCTCCTCCGCGGAGAATGCTTGGCTGTTTATTGGTTGGATATCCAGAGCAATGCTGCTCATCTTATCCATGTCTTGAAAAGAACGTAAAGACGTCCGAGCCATGGTGATGTGTCTATTGTAGGAAAGGCTCAAAAGAGCACATAGCATGAAAACCGCGGGTGCATAGTAAGAAAAGCCAAACATGCAAAAAAAGGGTGTATCTTACTGCACTCCTTACCGGATCTCCTAGGAGATGATGTCTGTATTATGGTGCTTGCAGCGACCACGGAGGCACAGTGTAACCATATAGAATTTCCAAAATGTCACCAGCACTCCAAAGGCAGATTCAACAAATTTTAATGACAACGGTCATTCAAAATCACAAGTACTTCCGGGGCCACGTAGGGTCCCCGTCATCAGGCTCAGAATAACACACTGTGGGGCGTGGCCAAGCAATGGAGCCGTAGAGACGTGTTGAGCCAAGCTCTGCTCCCGTGAGTGCCTGAAACAGCAGACTGATTGCAGTGAAATCACTAAAATCCCCATGATTGGTAGGAGAAAATCGACCTGAACCCGCAAGCAGACTTCCCGGTGGACTATACCCGGCTATTTCTTACCAGCAGCGCAGAGTCTCCCGGCGGACGCCTCTACCCACATGAAGACGAGCGGCCATCTTAACCCCCGCGTGGCGGGCTCATCACAGTCAGGTCAGTCGGTGCAGGGGGAAGCCCCTCATCCCGTGGACCCATCGGCTCGTGACCGCTCTCCCATCAGGTCACCCAGACTACCCGCCACCGCATCGCAGCAAGAGAACTCGTTCCCGCCGATATCACCGGTGCTAGCCTCGGTATTGGTGGAGGATATCAGAGCTCTCCTGGGCTCACTGGCCACCAAGGAGGATGTTGGCCGCATCGCACAACAGGTGGAAGGAGCCCTGCGCAAAGAGATCGAGGGGGTGTCTCATGCAGTCACCGGCCTGGAACAAAAAGTGTCGGCAGTTGAATCATCCCATACTGAGCTGACAGACCGGGTCTCTGCACTAGAGGCAGCGGTTGCGGCCCAGAACAGGGCACATGCCTTACTCTATCTAAAAATGGATGATGGTGAGAACAGAAACCGTCAGAACAACGTACGCCTGCGGGGGGTCCCTGAATCCACCACTGGGGCCGACCTCCGGTCCACGATACAAGCCATCCTGAATCAGCTACTAGACAGAGACCCCCAGACACCTATAGAAATGGAATAGGGTGCACAGGGCAAACGGCCCCAGGGGCTCTGACCGCACTGGCCCCAGAGACGTGCTGTGTCGGATTCATTTTTATGTGCAAAAAGAGGCTATAATGAGGCAAGCATGGCTTAAAATATCTGTGGACTTTGATGGAGCGCAGATCACTGTAATGCCTGACCTGTCCAGACATACGTTCTTCCTCAGACGCATGATTCGCCCGCTCCTTGCCCAGATCTCCTCAGCAGGGGCATCATACAAATGGGGTCACCCATTCCATCTACAAGTCCAGCGGGACGGAGCCACCTTCTTCCTGATGACACCTGACCAACTCCCAGAGCTGTTCGCCTTCCGAGACACGGAGCCCATCGACGTCCCAGACTGGCTGATGACCCCACCGCCCCAAGGCCTAATCTACCAGCGGCTTCTAGACCCCCAGAGGCCGCGCAGAGGACGCTCAAGGTACCATTCCAGAGTCGATCAGGCCCCTGGTCCTTAGTAGGCTTCCACCATACCCCGACAAGTGCCTTATATAGACAATTGACCGAATGCCTTCTCTACACCAGGTTCCACACAAGAGTCCCACTGTGATTTTCCGGCGCACTTTTGCTCAATTTTCGACATCGGAGGCCCCGGGCACCGCCGCCCCTCCCCCCCCTACCCCTCTTCCCTCCGAATGCACAGGACTCCGAAATGTCAATTCCCTGTGACACTTCCCTATACGAGGACTCCACGAACAACCCAAATGGGAGGCCGGTAGTGCACACATCCCCCCCCACTTTTCATTCCATCCTCGCAGGAGTCACCGAAATCCAGCATGGGGCCGAGACTACCCGGATCCGCAACACTCCTACATCTCTCCGGATCATATCCTTTACACAAGGGAACTAATGTTGTGGGGGCTGTGGGACTGGCTTCAACCCCGTTCCGACCCACCCCTGCATTTTTCAAGATGTGTAATGTTGTTTCTATACAGTAATCCTTATTTTTTTGAGATATCCCAGGTTGGACTTGCGGGGTGATCAGTCCCGGGGCGCCTCCTGTACATGGTTTACTCGAATTGCAGTTTATGTCACAATGGTAGACCCCCACTTCGTCCTCACAGGTCAGACGGCCATGAGGGCCCCCTTCCACGGTTGGTCGTCACTCAGGCTTGGGGTGCTGGATATCCCTAGATGCCTGACGCCTGGCCACTCGGCAGTGGCTCTTCCGGTTGGGGTTGTGGCGGGCGCTGGGGGTTGGCGGATTTTTGCTGGAGCCGGGAGCTGGAGGGCGGAGTTTATACCACTCTCCCCAGGTCGGGGGGCACGTCCCGGGTGGCTCAGGCCTTTCTGGACTGGGCCCCCTGACCTCCTACCGGATGCCCCGCCCTGGTTCTAGCAAGAGGCCGTGAACGCATCTAAGCATAGAGGCCTGGGGTCGTTGCATTACGGTAGCACAGAGGGGTTGTAAGGTAACCACACAGACCGGCTACTTTTATGAGCATTACAATACGAACCGGCATGGTCCGGAGCAAGTAAGGGACTTGTGTCCTGTTACTCCTTTCACTGATCCCACTGGGTTGATATAGATAAGTTGTTCCTTTATATTGTCACTTTGGGGTGCCCCTATATTATAAGGTACTCAGGGGAGCACACCGGCGTGTTCCCCTGCTTTTCACTTCCTCACTTAGATTCCCTCTTCGCTGATCGCGTTGTGGGCTGTTTTAGCTTAGTGTTAAAGTTCTAGTTCTAAAATTAACATTTAACTACTGCTTATAGTATTTACGTGTTTTGTTGTCTGTCTACTCCCCCATTCCTTGTCTTCTTGTCCTACCTCCATCCCCTCTGCCCTCCACTCCTCACTCTCCACCCCTTTTCCATCCTCTCCTTTTACACCACTATCAACAGACATGACTCGACAGACGGACAGCGCAGCAGCAGCATTGCCCACGAAATTCCTCTCCTGGAATGTGAAGGGTCTTAACGTTCCCGAAAAGCGGTCAAGGGTCCTAGGGGACCTATGGAGGCATGGGGTACAGGTGGCATATCTCCAGGAGACGCACTTCCGGTTGGGCTGCATCCCAAGACTTTCCAATCAGCGCTTTCCGTTCGCATACCATAGCTCGTCCCGAGCCGGCAAAACCCGGGGGGTTAGTATCCTAATAGCCAGATCAGCGGGTTGGCTGCATTCATCCACGATGGAGGATTCGGAGGGCAGATATTTGTTCGTTAAGGGACGCTTTTTTGGTACCCTGGTGACCATGGTCAACATCTATGCCCCCAATGCTGGTCAAATAGCTTTCTTGGAAGAGTGCTTTCTGGCCCTAGCAGACTTCGTGGAAGGGACTCTTCTTATGGGGGGTGATTTTAATGTTGCCCTTGATCCTCAACTGGACGTTTCCAGAAACGCCTCCCACCTCTCTTATACCTTTCTCCGACGACTACGGAAAACTTTACACTTCTAGCACCTGGTAGATGTGTGGCGCCTTATGCACGCGCGAGAGCGCGACTACTCCTTTTACTCCACCGCACACCGAGTCTACTCTAGAATAGACTACTTACTAGTTAGACAGAGAGACCTACATAAGATACGCCACACCTCTATTGACGTCATCACGATCTCTGACCACGCCCCGATCCTGATGGAAGTGCTTCTCCACTCAAAGGGGCCCAGACCGTGGCATTGGCAACTTAACGATCTTCTTCTAGATGACACCCTACTGACAGACCGCATTAAGCAAGATCTTACTCAATTTTACCAGCATAACCAAACTCCAGAGTCCTGCCACCTCTTTATCTGGGAAGCTCACAAATGCTGTATACGGGGTACCTTCATAGCCCATGCCTCCCAAGCAAAACGCAAACGTAATGAAGTCATCTCTGCGCTGTTAGTGCAAATTAGTCAGCTGGAGTTTAGCCACAAACAAACTCTCTTGCTGGGGATATGGAGGCCGAGCTCTGGACCTTATGTCAGAAAATGAATAACATACTGCTAGGCAAGATCAAAGCAAAACAGGTGAGGGTCAAAAGAGAGTACTTTGAATACGGTAACAAGCCCAGCAGGTCCCTAGCCCTAGAGCTCAGGGATTCCCGTACTTAAACTTTTATCCCCACCATCACAGGGGAGACGGTAAGCTCCTTTCCAGCTCGGAGGCCATAGCTAATCGTTTCAGAGACTTTTTCCTAGAACTCTACAATTTAGAAGACTCGCGATCCCCAGAATCAGCCACTAGACGCCTCGCCCAAATTCAGACGTACCTGGCCCAAACGAAGCTGCCCTGCCTATCCCCAGAGGAAGCAGCTGAACTTGACTCTCCCATCACAGCCATAGAATGGTCCCGAGCCCTGAAGCAGATGAAACCGCGTAAGGCCCCAGGGCCCGACGGTTTCTCCCTTTGTTACTATAAGACCTTCAGTGACCAGTTGACTGACCCATTTCTCCAGGCATACAACTCCATCCTCACCGGCCAAACCGTTCCTACAGACTCACTCCGAGCAACTATCACGGTCATTCCTAAGGAAGGAAAAAGAGGTTTCCCTATGCTCTAGCTTCCGCCCGATTTCCCTACTAAATATAGATCTGAAATTGTTCTCTAAAATCATGGCCAATCGATTACTAAACAGTGTCAGTAAACTCATCCACACAGACCAGGTAGGCTTTTTGCCACGAAGAGACGCCAAAGATAACACAGTCAGAGTGCTGAATGCGATTCATTTGGCCACTTCACAACACATTCCCACAATTCTCTTATCAACCGACGCGGAAAAAGCGTTCGACCGGGTGGACTGGTCGTTCCTTCATGCGACACTTAGGGCAATGGGTTTCGGGAACAACCTATGCAGTTGGATATCGGCTATATACTCTACCCCTACAGCCCGTGTTAGAGTTAATGGCACCTACTCTACCTACTTTCCATTGACAAACGGGACCAGGCAGGGATGTCCGCTCTCCCCTCTACTTTTTATTTTATCACTGGAACCCCTACTGTGTAAAATCAGGGACAACCCTGACATCACGGGACTGCTCCCCGGCACTAGGACACACAAAATAGCAGGGTACGCTGACGACCTCCTCTTCATACTGACTAAACCTACTCTCTCCCTCCCAAATCTGATGGCAGAATTAGAGACTAATGGAGAATCTTCAAATTTTAAAATCAACTTACAGAAATCCGAGGCACTCAACCTCACAGTAGCTCCTACCACTCTCACCGGCCTACAGACGGCATTCCCTTTTCGTTGGTCAACCTCACACATTACTTATCTGGGGACTAAGCTGTCCCCCTCCATTGCAAAAGTGTTTGAGCTGAATTTTCCGCCACTACTTGCCGATATTCGACGCGATCTAGCCAAGTGGTCGGGCCGTACCATCTCGTGGTTCGGGAGGAATAGTGTATTGAAAATGAATATTCTACCACGACTACTTTACTTATTTCAAACCTTGCCAGTGCACATCCCAATGACGTTTCTGAAATTAGTGCGGAGAGAATTTGCTTCCTTTATTTGGGCGAACGGAGCCCACAGGTTAAACAGATCCTTATTGGCTCTGCCCAAGTCCAGAGGGGGATCGGTTTTCCGGACCCCATTCGCTATCATTTGGCTGTGCATATGGCGCGAGCGTTCGAATGGTGTAACGTGTCCTCAGACAAACGCTAGCTGCAATTGGAACAGGCAAACTCTCCATTGCCAATGGCCGGGCTACTATGGACTACCTCACCCATACCAAGAGACATACTACATCACCCGCTTACAGGTGTCACAATACGGGCGCTTAAGTCGACAGCTACGCTACTCCCAGACAATAACTCTCCCTCTATCATGTCCCCGGTCGTAGGCGATCCAGCCTTCGCCCCCAGCTTGGCAGACAGCTCCTTCAGGCGCCTAGTGGAAGCAAACCGATTTAGGATAGGACATTTCCAACCTATTCAAAATCCCATCTGTCTAAACTCACTGAGTGGCCTGGTTACACCACCACTATTGAGGTGGCAGGCCCTTCAGCTACGTAGCTTCCTCTCAAGATCTAGTGCTCCCCAATCGACACGCTCTGACTTAACACCATTTGAGGACATCTGCTGGGCAGGCGGATATGTTGACCATGGCCTGTCCACGGCATATGCCCTTATAACTCGGCTGGCTGACCACCCTGAACCTAGCTACATAGCAAAGTGGGAACGAGATCTGACCAAAACCTTCACTCCAGACCAAAAAGAGTTCATATTGCATTTTGCGCACAAGGCCTCGATAGCTAGCTCAATACAAGAAACAGGCTACAAAATACTCACCAGATGGTATTACGTTCCCACCAAGCTTCACAAAATGTTCCCTCACCGACGTGCTGGAGATGTGGACGAGAGGGGGGTTCAATACTCCACATCTTCTGGTCCTGCCAAAGCCTCGGGGAGTTTTGGGATGCAGTCCTCCGAATTATCAAACAACTTACAGGTATGTCCCTGACTGGGGACCCGGCGGCTCTGTTGTTACACCTGTCCCCAATGTCCAAGACCCGATACCGCAAATCTCTGCTGATGCACCTGGTCAACGCAGCCAGGGCCTGTGTTCCTCTGTGTTGGAAAAGTAGTGACTCACCTACAGTAGGTATGTGGCTACGCAAGGTAGACGAGATCCACGTAATGGAGGAATTGACTGCTGCACTACACCATAGAGAAAGCGCGTTCCGCAAAACTTGGTTTTACTGGTTGGAATATCTCTACTCACCAGAATATGGCACACTGATGGTGGAGTGAAATGCCGTACCATACTGGCGGAACATTGCCCATGCGAGACCTTAGAATCATCAGAACACCAACCCATAGGATATGGCAGTTCAAGGACGCTTACACTAGAGATTCATACCCCGTATAGCTTGGAAACACCCTGAACCTAAATAAGTCCGGGATAGCTTATTACAACGTACTGTAGTGTAGACATGTGCCTCAACTAATTTCTGTCTCTGTGACGAGAGAATCTCTTTTAGGGGTAGATTAGCTATATGGGGGTTCCCCCCGCTTGAACAGATGTGCTCAATACTGTAATGTCCTGAAATATGTGTTTTGTACTTATTGTCTAAATGTATATAATTGAAAATCATAAAATAAAGAATTGAAAAAAAAAAAGAATAACACACTGTGCAACCCAAACCTACATATATAAATACATAGATACTCGCTTAGCGTCGGGTATCTATGACAACCGAGTGCTAAGCTGACGGCAGTGACAGCGGTGCAGAACATGCCGGTTTTCCACATGCTGCCGATATGTAAGCTGATCAGTTGTTTACTTATTTCAAATCTGATAAGGCAGGAAACATGTACTGGTTATGCAATTGGGGGTGGTACTTGATGTACATTTTATGAGGTTTGGGTTGCACAGTGTGTTATTCTGAGCCTGATGACGGGGACCCTACGTGGCCCCAAATGTACTTGTGATTTTGAATGACCGTTGTCATTAAAAAATTTGTTGAATCTACTTCTGGAGTGCTGGTGACATTTTGGAAATTCTATATGGTTACACGGTGCCTCCGTGGTCGCTGCAAGCACCCTAATACAGACATCATCTCCTAGGAGATCCGGTAAGGAGTGCAGTAAGATACACCCTTTTATTATTTAAGGGGGACACTGCTGGAGGTGGACTCTTCCTCTATCCGCAGGGGGAGTGACTGCTCTGGCGAGGATGGGAGGAGGATGGAGGGTCAGGAGAGGCAGATACTGGTGGTTGGAGATTCCATCATCAGGCGGACTGACAGGGTAATCTGTCATCGGAACCGTGAGCGTCGAACAGTGTGCTGCTTACCAGGGGCTCATGTTCGACACATTGCGGAACGAATTGATCGAGGAGGAGGACTTCGATATAGTGGGAATAGCGGAAACCTGGCTAGACAGCGCACATGATTGGGCCACCAATATAGAGGGGTACAACCTGTTCAGGAGGGACAGAGGTGGGAGAAGGGGGGGTGGTATGCATTTATGTTAAAAATAATCTAAATATGCATATAAGGGACGATATCACGTCAAATAGTGGGGAGGACGTGGAATCCTTATGGCTGGAACTGGATACAATGGACGATAGTCGTAAACTAATTGTCGGTATTTGTTACAAACCACCAAATATGAGGGGGGAGGCTCATCTACAGTCCGAAATAGAAATAGCTGGGAGAAAGGGCAATGTAGTCGTGATGGGCGACTTCAATTACCCAGACATAAATTGGGCTAATGGAACCTCAAGTTCAACAAAGGCGGGCCGATTTCTGAACATGTTGCGAGACAATTTCATGGACCAGATGGTGGAGGTCCCAACTAGGAAAAATGCCATCCTAGATTTAATCGTCACTAATAATGCAGAGTTAATTGAGGATATTGTAATTGGGGAGACACTGGGCAATAGTGATCACAATGTGATTACTTTCAATATTGAATACAGGAAAGGAAAGCGGGCTGGTAGGACAAAAACCCTTAATTTCAGAAGAGCCAACTTTGATAAACTGCGCCACCTAGTGGGGGACATCAAATGGGAAAATTTATTTTATAAATGGAACTCGGACCAAAAGTGGGATTGTTTTAAAAACACATTACATATTGCCATTGCCAAATGTATACCGTTGGGTAATAAAAGTAAAAGATCACAAACAAAATCTGTATGGCTGAATAAAAATGTAAAGCATCACATAAAGGAAAAGAGAATGGCATTTATAAAATATAAGATCGAGGGGACGGCATTGGCGTTCCATAACTACAAAGAAAGCAATAAAAGATGCAAACTAGCAATACGGGCAGCTAAAATAGAGTGCGAAAAGCATATTGTCACAGATAGTTAAAAAAAAAAAACAATACATAAACAGTAAAAAGGGGAGAAAGGAGCAGATAGGCCCAATAAAGGACGAAAGCGGGAAGTTAGTCACAAATGAGAAGGAGTGGGCAGAAGTACTGAACACTTTTTTCTCCTCATTATACACTCAGGAGGGAAACGGGTTTGACGTCCATGATGAAACACTTAGTTCATCACAAAATATAGCCAATTGGTTGACGGAAACCGGGATACAACAAAGACTTAATCTACTTAATGCAAATAAAGCATTGGGACCGGATAATCTGCACCCCAAGATACTTAAGGAACTAAGCGCAGTTATAACAAGACCATTATTCCTCATTTTTAAGGACTCTCTAATGACTGGTAGAGTTCCGGTTAGTATCAATAAATGGTGCCCTCTCAGACTGGGCTAGTGTCATTAGCGGTGTGCCTCAGGGTTCTGTGCTGGGACCCATGCTATTCGACCTGTTTATTAACGACATCAGGGAAGGAGTAAACAGCGATATCTCAGTGTTTGCTGACAATACCAAAATTGGGAGGGTAATAGAAACGAACCAAGATAGTATAACATTAAAGGAGGAGCTGGATAAAATAGGGGAGTGGGCAACTATGTGGCAAATGGGGTTCAATGTTGATAAATGCAAAGTTAGGGAAGTCGGAAATGGAGAAAGATTTGGGGGTCATTTTAGACCATAAACTGAATAATAGATTACAGTGCCAGGTTGCTGTAAGCAAAGCAAGCAGAATCCTGTCCTGCATCAAGAAGGTAATGTTTTGCAGGGATAATTCTATAATTTTGCCACTTTACACATCACTGGTTCGGCCTCACCTGGAGTATGCGGTGCAGTTTTGGGCACCGGTGCACAGAAGGCATGTCCTTGAGCTGGAGGGAGTCCAGCGGAGGGCAACCAAACTCATCAATCAAAGGGATGAAGGAACAGAGCTATGAGACACTGCTACTAAATTTAAATATGTTCACGTTGGAAGTAAGGAGATTAAGGGGGAACATGATTTTCATGTACAAGATTTTCTATAGTCATAGCAACATTAGCAACAAACTCTTTAAGATTAATTCCGTAACAAAGACTAGAGGCCACCACCTAAAACTGGTAGAAAAAAAATTCAAACACAAGGGGCGAAGGGGGTTCTTCTCAGTTTCGAGCGGTTAGGGTCTGGAACTCGTTGCCACAAGCAGTGATTTCAGCAAATAGTGTGGAATCATTCAAGAAGCTTTTGGACGATTTCCTGAGAGACCGTAATATACAGGGGTACAGGTACTCTTAAGAATGAGATGCCTCAAGGACCTATACACACACACACAATAGGTTGGACTCGATGGACATATGTCTTTATTCAACCTCAAATACTATGTAACTATGTAACTAACTCACTCACTCGGAGTGAGACATCTATTGTCTGCCACATACAATGCTGTTTTAGCCCCTCTCTCTGAGCAGGTTAATAACTCCTCCTAGACTCCAATTATGCAAATGCAATCAACACCTGGTCCCGACTAACAGATTATGTGGATTGGAGCAGCATTCACCATATTTATTCCCAGATAATTTTTTGTACAAGTCATTCTGAATTGAGAAAGCTGGTTGGATGACCAGGGAAATGTCTTTAAAAAAAAATAAAGCAAGACCAGTTGCCTTGACTTATTTTTTTTTTTACAGATATACCATAACCTGGATGGATGAGAACCTTCACAAATCTATAGCCGGTTGCTATTCTCTATTGCTGTATACTGATTGACTATAGAGCAATGGAGAATGTCAACTGGCAATAGAGGGCTACCGACAGTGGCATCACTAGGGGGGTGCCACTCGCACCCAGGTTCCACAAAATGACTGACAGTCTCTAA
The DNA here is from genome assembly GCF_000935625.1 of Nanorana parkeri. Classification (NCBI taxonomy): domain Eukaryota; kingdom Metazoa; phylum Chordata; class Amphibia; order Anura; family Dicroglossidae; genus Nanorana; species Nanorana parkeri. The sequence goes on along the minus strand of NW_017306985.1, from coordinate 796,885 downwards.
AAGTCGGGCACTTGGTCATGGACCAAGAACCCGACAGTTGCACGGGAGAGGAAGGGTATCGGCGGAATACCTTATCCAGCCGGGTGAACGGTTCCTCCTCTCTCTGCCAGCATCCATCACCAAAATGGCCACCGGCTGGTAACAGCGCGTGACATCATCACGCATGTGTGCGATAACATTACAGCGAGGTATCACCCAGTGAACACTCAGCTCAAGACGCCCCTAACTACAGATTTCATCACTCCATGATTATATAGCAATTATAAAGGGCTGTGTGTGGCAGGGACGTGCGGTCTCTCCTCTCCTGTCTGTCTCTCCTTGCTCTCTCCCCTAGCTGTCTCTTCCCTGGGGGTGAAACTACCGCTGCTTCTGCGGCGATCGCTCTTCTCTCTTCTCTGGCCGGAGTGAAGGGAAGACAGCCAAACTGATTCTTCTCCGTGGCCGCTGCAGCTACAGATTTGCCAAGGAGGTGAATCAGTTTGGCTGTCTTCCCTTCACTTTGGCCACCTGCAGCTTCCTCTGCCCACCTCATCTGCCATAGGCTGGGAGGAAGACTGCAGCTGCTATTGGCTGGCTTGAAGATTTTGCAGCGCGGACCTGAAGGGAGGCTTCAGATGTGAACATGGAGGATTCGTCTCTTTATCCCCCCCTACCAGCACCACCACCAGGAAAAGGGCATCTTAATCAGGAGAGGAAGAGAAAAAGGGCAGGAGAGGAAGAGTGCACCTAAATCAGATCAACTATGTGCACTGTAAGTCCCTGTTCTTTCTGCCTTACAGCGCTGACCTCTGTGCGTTACATTACTGACCTCTGCACTGTGCGTTACATTAGTGACCGGTACTGTGCGTTACATTACTGACTTCTGTACTGTGCGTTACATTAATGACCTCTGTACTGTGCGTTACATTACTGACCTCTGTATTGGTGACCACTGCGCTGTGCATTACATTACTGACCTCTGCACTGTGCATCACATTACTGACCTCTGTACTGCTAACCTCTGTACTGCACTGTGCATTACATTACTGTCCTCTGCACTGTACGTTACATTACTGACCTCTGTACTGTGCGTTACATTACTGACCTCTGTACTGTGCGTTACATTACTGACCTCTGTACTGTGCGTTACATTACTGACCTCTGTACTGTGTGTTACATTACTGACCTATGTACTGTGCGTTACATTACTGACCTCTGTACTGTGCGTTACATTACTGACCTCTGTACTGTGCGTTACATTACTGACCTCTGTACTGTACGTTACATTACTGTTCTCTGCACTGTACGTTTACTAACCTCTGTATTGTGCGTTACATTACTGACCTCTGTACTCGGCATTACCCCACTGACCTCTGCACTCTGTGTAACTGACCTCTGTACTTTGCTTTACACTGCTGAGCTGGCGGAGTTACGGCCAGGGCAGGGTAGGGGTTAGGTGGGGCTAACTGGTGGTGAGTAACTCTTAAGGCCTGGCTATTAGCTCAGGGCCTGAAATGTTAAGCCCTGCCTTAGATGACACTGTCTCATCTGAAATTTCCTACTTTGAAGTCTGGGGGAGCTGAAGTTTTCATTCACGGTTATGCTCTTACACGTACCCGATGTAGGCCCAGCTCCCCACTGTGGGACCTTTCACTGAAATGACATCGTTTTGGGGGGCCCCCTTCTTTGCGGGGTTAGGCACCCTTTCCACAGTGGGCTTCCATAGATGTTGGTATTCTTGATGGTCTTTTTCTCGTCTTTCTGTTTGTTTTGTCTGTATTTGGTTTTTACTGTTATATTGCTGTTATGCAGGCCAGCCAGGACCCTCACCTATGTAACCCATTACTCCTCATTTTTTGCCTATTTCCATAGACCCCTATGGCCCAGCTTAAAGTGGTGTCCTATTTTGTACGTGCACTTTGTTCACCGTGGAAGTGTAGTAAGTTATGGATTGAAACCCTTCAATGCCCAGGTAGTTACAGTATGTTAAAGGAAACTCACTTTACACAAAACTCAGTCCAAAGACTTCCATCCCATATATATCCACAATGGTTTATGAGTAATTCATCCTCTTCTAAATCCAAGGGGGTAGCTATAGCTTTTCGCAAAGACTGACAATTTTCCTTGCTGGGTTTATGCTCCCAACTCACAACCATTAACTATTCTAGACCTTGTCTTATCTAAGTTGGCCTCCTTTAAAGAGGGTCTTTATATTTTGGGTGGGGACATCAACTTCTGCCTGATCCCAGTATTGACATGTCCCATTAATTTGCTGCCCTTAAACATTACTGAAAAGCTCTACAGAAACTGCACTTAGTAGACTGCTACCACTGCTACTGCTTATCGCACTAAATATCATTCCTTTTCTTTCATGTGGGCCCACCATCAGATAAGATACCTAGTTATTGGCTTTCCAGCACACCCCCGTAGCTGTATCATGTAAATGTTTCACCTCTACTTTGACAAGTCTCAGAGGATCTCCATCAGAGGGATAAAGATACATTTAGATAGCCAAGTTGCATCAACATTATAAAAATGAACATACTGCCAAGACTCTTGTTCCTTCTTCAGATGGTACTGATTACAATACCTACTCCCTTTTTCCCCCAGCTGCTAAGGGGGCTGTTGAGCTTTGTCTAGAAGAACTGTAGACCCCATCTGGCTCTTAGTACTCTTAGACAAACAAAATTGAATGGTGGTCTGGGAATCACTGATGTATTTTTAGGCTAGAAAGCCATAGCTTTGCAGAGGATACTTGACTGGCATTTAAATGTAAAAAGCATTCTTTGGGTCTCCTTGGAAAAAAAACATGGCTGGGAGAAACTTAGCTCATGCCCCATGGCTCCCCCCGAGTTTAGGGGCCTCGCACCCATGACCTCTTCCCTTACTACACATGCTCTTGTGGGACTTCCTGAACAAATCAGGAAAGTTAGCCCTTCAAATCTCACTGTTAGCACTGGTGGGAGGAGCGTTCCATTCCTACCTGAAGAACACCTGTCCTACTTCAGAAATTGGGCCACTGAAGGCAATGTACACTTAGGTAAATTTATGAGGGGGCACACGCTACTCATCCTTGACGATTCGAGAGAGAAATGGGGTCGATTCCCATTTGACGCCTGGAGGTAAATGCAACTGAGCCATTTTTTCCATGTACATGACAGATTAGACTCCTGCATTCTCTAACGCCTTTCGAAACACTGTGTACTTCTAAGTACTATACCTGCAACGAGAACACTCTCTTTGATGTTCACATTTTTACTCAGTGGGAAATCAATGGACCCCCCCCCTTCTCTTTATCCGTGAAGGGGAGCGTGACCTGAAGGTACATTTCTCAGATTCTGAGGTAGCCCAGATAATACAACTTACCCAATCCTCTTCTTTGGATACAAAACACAGGAGACCAATTATAAATAAGTCTCTCATTGGTACCATGTTCCCTCCCTCCTGGCTAGGGTGTATCCAATGGTGTCTCCCTTGTGCTGGAGGGGCAGTGGCAAGGTTGCCACTCATCTACATATATGGTGGGACTGCCCAAGGATCTGTCCTTTTTGGGAAGATATTAAAAACCAAATTAAGTCTATTCCAGCTGTAGATTTGCTCTCCCGGCCATTTTTCCATCTGTTACACTTTACCTCTGTTTCTCTGACTCGGTACAAATCCAGTTCTCTTCCAGACTTACTCAATACTGCTAAGAGATTGATACCTCACACACATCTACTCCATCTCAAAGTGACTGGATTAGTTTAGTGTCAGACATTATGGAGTTGGAGCAATGGAAAGCCACATGTAAGGGCTGTTATGACAAATTTCACAATGTCTAGGCTACTTGGATCCAGTACATTTGCATGCATTCTCCTACTTCAGAAAATGAATGCTTTGCCTGCCATCTCAAAAATTCCCTGGAAACAGGGCCATGTATAACCATGTGTGCTCCAGCTTACCATGGAAAATACATAATACCATAGGTTCCCTGGCTCACTGTTCTCTCTCATCTGAAAATGGTGTGCAACTGTCGCACTTGAATCAAGGCTGGCCTGCTGGTTCCTAACGGCTGTATTCTTAGGTTTATTGTTCATGAGAACTTACCATTTATATTAAGGTAATTGTGATCGAAGGGGTTTCTCCCAAAATGGCGTGGTTCAGTTTATATCACGTACCTCGTAGGGAGACCGAAGGTTGAGGAGGCTTCTCTTGCACCTCGTGTCTTGTGGCCTTTGATGTTGGGGACAAAGGCCAGGCAGACAAGGAGTAGCACGAGTGCTGTGGGGAAATCCAGTATTCATAGTCACAACAAGCCGGGGTCAAAGAGCCAGGAGATCCGATGCAGTACAAAAATGGAGCAGGCAGAAGGAAAATCCAGAAAACAGTCCGAGGTCAAAAAGGCAGGCAGCAAGCAGGGATGGTCGGCAAAACAGGAACGAGTCAAAATCCAGGGAGTTCAGAAGTAAACAGGACTAGGCACAACAGGATTCAAGGAACACACACAAGCTGGAAAGACAAACCAGCAACTAATGGGCATGTGAGCCGGGTTCAAATAGAGCAGTGAATCAAACAATCATGTCACTTCCTGTGCGCCTTTCCGCGCCAAGTGTGCATCACTTCCGGTGCGCGCTTTTCCGTGGGAAGACTGTGTACTGCGCATACGCGTTTTTCCGTGGGAAGGCTGTGTACTGCGCATGCGCGTTTTTCCGTGGAAAGAACGGGACTTTTGCTGACAGTGCCCCCTTCTGACGGGCAGCCTCCGGATGCCAACCCTGGCAGGACGTGCAGAAGCCCTTTGGAGGAATCGACGTACCAGGTTGGGAGCGTGGACGTGAGCCGCAGGCTCCCAGGAGTTCTCCTCAGGCCCATATCCCTTCCATTTAATGAGGAAGCGGCGGGAGGCTCCAGACCCACGACAATCAAGAATAGCCTCCACCTCGTTTTCCACATCGCCGTCGACCACCAAGGGAGACGGCGGACCTTCCCCCCGGTCACCAAAAGGGTCCGTGATAGAGACACGTGATAGGTTTCAGGAGAGACACGTGAAACACCGGATGTATTCGATACGAGGCTGGAAGCTGCAATTCATAAGCCACAGGGTTGATACGCTTGAGGACAGGGAAAGGCCCAACGAATCGTGGAGCCAGTTTCTTCGAGGGACAGGTGAGTTTTAGGTTGCGGGTAGACAACCATATCTTGTCCCCGGGCTGCAGGTTCAGGTCGCCCCTCCGCTTTCTATCAAAGGAGACCTTGGTGGTGGCCCGAGAAAGGTTGAGGGTCTTTTTTAGGAGTTCTAGGTTGGAGTGCAGGAACCGGACACGATCCTGGATCGAAGGCACAGAGGTCTCGGCTGGTAAGACAGGCATGAAGGACAGATGGAATCCTGAGTTGGCAAAGAATGGGGTTTGCCCCGTAGCTGAGTGTTCTGAATTGTTATATGCGAACTCCGCACAAGGCAGCAGCGACGCCCAGTTGTCTTGAGTGAAGGACGAAAAGCACCGCAAATACTGTTCAAGGGTTTGGTTCGTTCTCTCCGTTTGGCCATTTGTTTGAGGGTGGTAGGCGGATGGGACCCGAGGCTCAATTCCCAGGGAGTGGCATGTTTCTCTCCAGAATTTGATAGTAAACTGGACCCCACGATCAGATACTATGTTTGTCGAGTGAGTTGGGTGATGGGGGCAATGATGGAAGAAAATCCCTTTATGAACCTCCGGTAAAAATTGGCAAAGCCTACGAATCGCTGGATACTTTTACGGTCCGTAGGCACAGGCCAGTTCAATACAGCCGTAACCTTCTGGGAATCCATGGCGATACCCTCAGTTGAGATGATCAATCCTAAAAACTGGATGGAGGTTTTCTCAAACTCACACTTTTCTGGTTTGGCATATAAATGGTGACTTCGAAGACGGGATAAATGGCAGGAAGTTTTTAACTCGCTACAGCTTCCCCAAAGCCCAGGGGTTGGGCGCACTGACATTCCTGTGAATCTTCTCTTTGGGCTATGCCTTTCCTCCCTACCCTTTGATGGGCAAATTTCTACAGAAGGTATCACAATTCAAAGGAACGGTGATAGTTGTCACGGACGGGCGCTACTCCAAGCGGCCACGTGACGTATTGCAGTGGTAAGAGGGTTGAAAAATCACTATCTGTCTTCACTAGACTGGGAAATAATGATAAAAGGTCCCACTTACACATCACCCACTCCGTCTAATCTACAGATTGCTGCTACCAAACCAAACCTGGTTAAACACTCAATTCCAAATTTAGGGTATAATACCCAGAATAACTTACAAAGACCCCAAACTTAAATTATATATCCCTGGATCCATATTTAATCTTTTTAATAGAAGGAGGCTGGGTTTGTGCTTCTGTTGTTTGTGAGAGGGCCCTTAGAAGGTTACCTTCTTGGTGCCTCCATGGCCAGGAGAGGTGTGAAAGAATGGTTCATGCCAAAAGGAATCCACACACAACACTAAGATGCTAATTGTGTTATGTAAATCTCATTTCCACTTTACAGCATTTGAGCCATCTCTCACTGAAGGAATTAACCTTTGTGATTACTTTCTCTTGCCACATCTGCTGGAAGGTTAAGTCATGTGCCTACTACCCCCAATCACACTTTACCAGCCCATAAAAGCGATCTGGCGGCAGCTGAGCTACCAGAATCGCTTCCATTGTAAAAGCGGCAGTCCCGAGTCTGTTTACAGGGCCATGCTGTTAATAATGTAGTAGGTAAGTCCTTCGCTGCGAAAGGGTTAAAAAAAAAATGACATTGCCTAACAATTTGCGCTAAAAACAAAGGTTTTCATTGCACACACCCTCTTTAGTACCTACCCATTACAGAAAGCTAACTCAGCTTTAAAAGCTTTGTTTTTATCCTAGGATCAATTTCTTTTTACTTTACTAAGGAGAGCAGACCACCTGTATGCTCGGTTAACCAATACATGTACTGTCTGTAAGGTAAATACTTTCTCGATTACTGCAACAGTAATTATATATATAAAATATATATATATATAATAAATTTGAAGGGCTATAAACAGTTCCCAATGTAATCACCCTTAATTACTTTGACCTAAGGCTGCTACAAATAAGTGTTTTGACATGCATCAACTGGAAAGTATGCACACATTATCATCTGCAGCGCTCAAACACCCTAATGAATAAATTCTCCGAAAACAATTTATCACAACATTAACAGTATCTACGGTATATAATAGTGTCCAATACTGTGTCTCACATAATAAAGTCTATAATAAATCCGTAAAATCCTCTTCACTCCAAAATTAACTTAAAGTGCTCGCTAATTTCCACCTTTTTTGTGATTGTGCTCCTCAAATCAGAGGACAAAGAAATATGGCAAGCACACAAATCAATGTGTACCTAGCTTTTAAAGCAAGGTGCACATGAAAGGGCTTTCCACAGTACAAACACACACATTTTCCAGCACACTTACAGCTAGCCTGCAAAAAACTAATTATACTGCCCAACAATTTGTGCTAAAAACACTATATACACTGCACACATATGCCACCCTCTTTAGTACTTCCCCATTACAGAAAGGTAACTCAGCTTCAAAACCTTTTGTTTTTATCCTAGGATCAATTTCTTTTTACTTTACTAAGGAGAGCAGTCCACCTGTATGCTCAGTTACCCAAGACACGCGCTGTCTGATGTTTAAAATGTAATAGTTGCATCTGTTGGCAATGTATTGTTGGCGTTATTGGTCACTCGTAGTGCTGCAAAAGCTGTAGGCGCAATCCCTGCTTGGGGAGCAGGGAGATGGTAATCATAGCCCTTTTCCTTGCTCAGATCCAGCGGATTTAGCCTCTGCCAAGCCTTAGCTGCTGTTTTTGTTTGCTACAGGATGGTTGGTAGGGAATTCTAGTGCGACCTTTGAGCAAGCACTGCAGACCTAACTCGAATCTGGAGAAGCTCAGATGTCTAGCCTCAGGGAGACAATAAAGTTTACTGAAGCAATGGAAAGATGTAGAGAGAAGATCTCCCCATCGAAGGCAAAGAAACCAAAATGGTCAAAATGCAGCCTGTTGTACCCAGCCAATTTAGGGTACACTTGTTCACGGTGGTTCACAATATTTTCCTACTGGGTCACTTGCAGTGGCGTCGCTACAAGGGGGCAAGGGGGGGCAATTGCCCCCCCTAGGTTATCACTTGCCCACCGTGTGCCCAACCGCTAACAGTGGCAGCAGTCCCGGCGCTAGCGCAAGGCAAGAGAAATGGAATCCCTGTCCCAGCAGATAACTGTGCACAGGACGGTTATTACAGTTATCTGCTGGGACAGGGGTTCTCCCCGCTGCAGCCTCACAGACTGTCAGCGGCTTCTCCCTACAGGCTGTAGCGATCTGTGTCAGTGGGGACAGATTGTCGATTACAGCCTGTAAGGAGAACCCTCCGACAGCCTGTGAGCTCCCCCCCCCGCCCCCGCTGTCTACTCACTTCTCCGCCGCGTCTGCGATCGTCTTCATTCCAGCAGCTGACCGCAATAGCTAGCCTGCTATTGGCTCTTTTAAATTGCAGTAGCCAATAACAGGCTGGCTGTTGCACCCGCCCACTGTCAGCTGTCAATCAACAGGTGGACCTGATAGAAAACGTCAGGTCCCTCCTCTGCTGATTGACAGCAGGCAGTGGGTGGGTGCAATAGACTGCCTGTTATTGGCTATTGCAATTTGAAATATCCAATAGCAGGCTGGCTATTGCTCCCAGCAATGAAGTAAAAAAAAGAAAAGTTTAAAAAAATAAAATAAACTAAGATTAAAAAAAAGTAAAAAAAATAAAGTTAAACTAATAAGAAGTAAAAAAAATATGTAAAAAAAATAAAGTGAAATAAATACAAATGTAAAAAAAAAGTGAAACAAATAAAAAAAGAAAGTTAAATAAATAAAAGGTAAAAATGTTTAAAAAAATTAAGTTTAATAAAAAAATACAAAAAAAGTTTTTAAAAAATAAACGGTTGTGGTATTCAGGATTGTGGGCGGCGTTGGACTACATGTCGGAACCGCAGGGCGCAGATGCCATTCGCAATTAAATCAGCTCTCGGGGCCCTGCGGTTGCCCATGCAATGAAAATTATTAGTGCCCCCCCAGATTTGACTATGGTATCTTATGTGCCCCCCTATATATTGTTCCTAGAGTCGCCACTGGTCACTTGGGAGTCACTAAGACCAGGGACTGAGTGATGCATAATTTTTTATGACCTAACAGACATATCCACTATAGTTGGTCTTGTGTTACCTGCCAATGGGTTAGTAAGGCTGGAGATGTTCCCTGGGCTCCAATAAAACCTTTGCCTGTAATTGAGGAAATTTTTAGCCCTCATTCACACCTAAATAACACAAAATAAGTGTGCATTTTGTGCCATTTTACCACACAGACTTTGAAGTGGTCATGGGTAAGGATGGGCTCAGGCGTGTTCGAGGCTCCACATTGGCAGCGCCAATCACAGGTACTGAGACATTTTCCCGGTCCGCAGCTGCAGAGATCGGGAAATGTCTCAGTGCCTGTGATTGGCATGGCACCCTGTCAGCTTCCTGGCGGGCTTGGCACGTGGAGCTGCGAACACGCCCGAGCCCATCTTTAGTCATTTGGACTTCTTAAGTTGTGATTGTTTTCTTAGGTGATGCTCCAGTTTCAGACAGCCGCAGAACAAGTGCAAATGAAAACAGGTGCAAAAAAGGTGCAGTTGAAAAAGTAGTGTAAGGTCTGGTCAAAACAGGGGCAAAACACGTGCTAAAAACACATGCAGTTGGGAAAGTCGTGCAAGCTTTGGGCAAAACGGGCAAAACACATGCAGTTGGAAAAGTAGTGCAAGCTCAGGTAAAAACAGGGGCACATGTTAACCACTTGCTGACCGGGGTGTTAAACCCCCTTCCTGTCCAGGCCATTTTTCAGTATGCAGCGCTGAGGTACTTTGACTGACGTTTATTCTGTCATACAACGCTGTACTGAAATGAATTTTATACCATTTTTTGGGGACAGATAGAGCTTTCTTTTGGTGATATTTAATCACCACTACGGGTTTTTGTTTTTTACTATATAACGAAAAAAGGACCGAAAATTTTGAAAGAAAAACAGTTTTCCCTACTTTATGTTATAAAACATTTATTATTACCCAATTTTTTTGTAAAATATAAAAGACGGGGTCACGTCGGGTAAATAGACACCAAACATGTCAAGCTTTAAAATTGCGTGCGCCCGCAAATTCGCAAAAAACTACCATGCCTAAAATTGGCCATAGGCAATGCTTTAAAAGCTTTTACTGCTCATCAGTTTAATGTTATCAGTGATTGATGGGTCTAGAATTATTGCTCTCACTGCGGCGTTCGCGTCGATATGTAACATGTGCGGCGCAATAGTTGTTTTTGCACGTAGGCGTGCCCGACGTGTATTTAAGTATATAAGTGCGTGCATGCGTGCGTGCGGGGTCGGGGGACTTAAAACTTTTTTGGGGTTTTTTTTAACTTATTTTTTACACTTAACTTGATTGCTACCACATAGTGGGCTAAAAAGCCCCCAATGTGATAGCTAGAAAAAAAATTACAGGCCCTCTTAATGGAGACATCAGGGGTCCCCAAGACCCCTATTTCCCCACCGAAAACTGATAAGAACAGATACTACACTTGATCTTAGCCGAGAAGCAAGACCCCTAATGTCACCTAGGGAACCCCAAAGAAGCTGATGAAACAGAAATCTGCTTCATCAGCTTCTTCTCTGGCTCCGAGCCAGAGATATGACAACTAAAGGCGGAAGAGATGTAATACACATCGCTTCTGACTTGAGAGCCCGGGCGCGACAGTGAAAGGGAGGGCCTGCACTACGCGAGGTCATACAAGCGATCGGCCGGGTATAGAGCCAGCCGAACGCTTGTATGAGACAGTCGGTAATGGCTGTTGTCCTTCCCGGCGGGATTCTGCCAGGGGGCGGCACGAGCAGAAAAAAAAAACACGTACATGTACATCCACCCGCCGGGAAGAATCCGCTGTCCGCCCGTAATTTTACAATTGGCAGACGGCAAGAGCTTAAAAGACAGATTTGCACATTAAAACTAAGAGGCTAAAACTGTTGTAATTGCTTTGATAAAGTCCCCTCCCCGCCCCAGATTCTCCCAGATGCTCCAGATTCTGTATGCTCCAGCTTTTATACATTCCCCCTCAACAACAACATATATATATATAAAATCAACATCATATGCAGTTTCAAAGTCAGAAACTGGAGACTAGTAGTTTATAGAGCAACACACTTTCACCTCCCCCAGACGAAGAACTTCTGTCTGTAATATTCTTTCCGCGTGTTCGTGTATCTGCATTATTGTTGTTGTGTTTGTTTTATTTAATACCGGTATTGTGTACATTGCCTATATACCCCACAAATAGGATCTGATCTCATGAAACATGGCCCCCAGACCAGTTATAGCCCGACCTCTAGCGTTTAGACGCTGGCACGTATGCGGACAGCTGTCATGTGGACGTAAGACGTGCTCTTTGGTAGGTGGAACGTTATGTCAATCAAACGTACGCAGTTGTCCGAGCAACGGGAAGGAAGTGGCTGCCGGGAACGCGGGACAAAGTGAAACATGGTACGTGTAGTTGGTCCGGGGAACGTTTACTAGGAGTTCGTGCTAGTAGCACATGCTTTATGAAATGAAGGCTGTTGTTCCGCTATAGAGTAGTCATTTCGTAAGGAAGCTTATATTACATTTAAGCCTTTCCTTGTAAGGTTCCAACTTAACCTAAGCATTCAGTGTAGGCAAGTAATATCCCCCAGCTGCATTGAGGCCTCATTCCAACCTTGGTTCTAGGAGTGACAACGATCAACAAGAGGAATCCCGTTGTTTTCAATGGATCCTGTTCACACCTGAGGCCAGACATGTGATCCTCAAAAAAGTACAAGAGCTTCTTTTCAGGCAGAATCGTGCATTTGGCCTCTTAGGGGGACAATTCATAAAAACTGCCACTGCCAAAATCGGGAGCAGTTGCTCATAGTAACCAGTCTGCATCCTTTTTCTGATTTGTTTAGTTAAGCTTTGAAAATGTAAAGGGAAACGCTGACTGGTTGCCATGATCAACTGCTCCGGATTCTGTCTGCTACAGTTTTTCAGAATTTCCCCTATAGACTTCAATGGGAGTGATCTAAACGGTGTGTTTTATCAGGCGCTCCCATTATATGGTCTATGGGGCAGCAACACTCAATTCTGCTCCTGTACTACAAGTCATGTGTAACAACACTTGAAAAAATGCATGTACTAAAGAAAAAGCTTCTATATGGCTTGGCTACACTGATGCTTGGGGGAATAAAACCTCAGGGCTCATACACACGGGTGTGTTTGCATGCAGCATCATTTGTACTGCGCAGAAGTTGTCTTTTTCTGTCTATAGAGATGTACGGACAGAAAATGCTGTAGCCAGCTGTTCACGATTGACCGCGGTCATTTTGCGCATGCACTGCTTAAGTGACTTGTTCAGGGCCAGCATGTAAACATCAATATTGTGTGATCGGTGGCACAGGCTCACTGTTGGCTACACATTGCTGATGTGGCATGTCACCCTCCCCACCCACTTTCTGTCTTTACACACCTACCCCCCTCCTCTCTAAAAACTTAAAGAAGAACTATGGGGTCAGGGCTTTTCTAGGTGTGAGGGTAACGTGAGGACACAAACTAGCATCCTCCCGTCACCCAAAGTTCAGTATACCGCGAGCTGCAGCTCGCAGTATACTGAGACGCCGGGACGGATCCCGACATTACTGTCTGGATCCACCCAGCTGCGTGAGTGACAGCTTGCTCTGCCTATCTACAGGCAGAGCCAGCTGTACCCTCCCCCGTCCATTCCGCCAGTCAGCTCTGGATGATCGGGGGGGGATCCCTGCAGGGAGCCGTGAGTGACAGTCACCGCTCTCTGCCGGGATAGATCGAGAAGTGAGCGAGCGACGGTATGTGTTCACTCACTTCCCAATCTATTGAGCCGTCGTGTGACTGTTTCATTGTCACAGGTCGGCTAGAACCATGAGGCTGAGTGATTTTCACTCGCCTAATAGTACTCCTTTTTAAGACATTTTGGGGAACACATCCCCACACTTACTGGATTCTCACTTAGGCTAGAATGACATATTCAGTTACCAGCAGTCTTCTAGCTAACCCCCGGTTAAAGTTCAGTAAGTATGTATGCTCATCTATATTCCTTATATGTGTGTGGGTTTTCATTAGAGGTGCAGCACACTGTTCTAGCTGATCCAATAAGCCAATATAGTCATTTTAAAGTTCATGAGTGTATTCAGGGGTCCACAAAGTGCAAGAGTCTCTCAGCTGAAAATGTGCGAAAAGGTACTTTTAAGTGATCACACTCCCCATCCGTGTGTGACCCCACTGACAAAGGCTGCAATCACCAGACAGGGTGGGCCATTAAGAAAAAATGGTCTTAGAGCGCTCAATCAGATCACAGTCTGCCACTTGAATGTTGTACCGCCAGTATTCCACTTTACCTCCTTCCTTTCCCATTTATCAAATGCTCATAAAAAATATTTAAAAACATCCACAGCATGGTACTGTAAAATTAATACATTTATTTAAAAACTCACAAAAATTGCTAAAGCAAATTGGAAGCACTCATTGGCCAGCGTGGTCAGGTGACCACGCTGACCAATGAGAAGCGCTATTTAGCACAGTCAAATACAGTTTTGATTAGGGATGCACCGATAGAGTATTTGGGCGACTGGAACTTCCGGCCAGAGAAAGATATTTCCTCTGGCCGGCAGTGCCATAGGGGAACATGGAGCCAGCTTGCAGTGTATGACCCACCTCCCGGTTTCCTGATTGGACGGGAAGCTGGCTTCCCAGCCAATCAACAAGGAGCTGGCTTCCCGGCCAATCGGGTTATTACTCGCCGCCCGGCTTTCTGATTGTCCGGGAAGCTGGCTGGATGCTGATTGTGATTAGCCAGGAAACCGGCTTCCCAGCCAATCAAGCTAGCCAAACAACATGGAGTCGGCTTCCCGGGCAATCAGGAAGCCGGGTGGCATGTCATTAACCGCTGCCCGGCTTCCTGATTGGCCGGGAAGCTTGCTCCATGCCAACGGAAGTATCGGCAAGTACAGAATGCAAAATACCGGTACTCGATACCCAAACACCGGCATTGGTGCATCCCTAGTTTTGATTAACACAATTTTTCTGTATTGGGACAAACAGATTGTTATGAGGGACAAGTAGATTCGGCCCCCGCTTTAGCCCTTGGACAAGTAGTTTTTTTTTTGTCTACACCCCTGGATCACTTAAGAGTACCTTTTTGCACATTACGTCTGAGAGACTCTTGCACTTTGTGGATCACTGAATACACTCATGAACATTTAAAGGACTTATTTGGTTTTAATATGTGATTTATATTGTTATCGCTGGGCATTTTGTTATTGAAAGAAGTTTATTGCTTTTTGCACAGCAGCTTAAATATTCTGAGATGGGTAAGATTAGGAGCGCTGATCTTTCAGATATATAGATTAAATAAGGCAGCTTAAAGGACAGTGGAGAAAAAAGTAGAGGAAAGGCTGGTTTTACTTTGCTCTCTGGCAGCCTGTGTCTCCTATTTTTGCTCTGTTGAAGTTCAACAACCTCTGTTAACATTGGACATTCCCAGGAGTGTCAGATGCCTATGTCCCTTGCTGTGCTTTGTCATTCTGTTGCCTGACCCCTGTGCCACTACAGTTCCTCTAATGATATAGGGGCTGGAGGTTGGAACCACATAGTAAAGTATATCACCACCACACCAAAGTAAAATCTTCAATGAGTGGTCATTTTATTGATGTACACACATCACGTCATAAAGCAACTTTTCAGGACCACTCGGGGTCCCTTCATCGGGCATGACAATGTGTAGTTAGGGCAGGGGCACGGTAGCGGTTAGGTGGGGTAACTGGTGGCGAGTAACTCTTAAGGCCTGGCTAGTAGCTCAGGACTTGAAATTTTGAGCCCTGTGTTATAGTACATGACAAGTTTAAATCTAAGTGCAAAAAAAATCAAAATAGCCCCGCCCCCACCATACTCTCTTGACGTCACATTCCCATTTCAGAATAAACCACTTGCAAAGAGCCAGCAAACAAATCACAGCCTGTGTATATGAATGGATACTCCTTGGTCAGCTTACCATCACTTGACAATGATGGATGCTATGTGTGGGAGTGAGTGTCAGCTCGTATTCGTGAGCCGCTTGATTTTGAAGTGGCGCCATCCACCATCACTGCAGCCCCCACTTTAAAAAGGGACATACCAGTATGGAGTGCGGTGGGAACCTCTTTGGAGGTTGGAACCACAGCGCATTGCTACGGCACATGAGCTCACCATAGAGCCCGTAGAGCAGACGAAGAACGGACTGTGTGATCACTGAGACTGGAGCGCTGTAAGCACAAGTTGTGGTGTTCAAGTGTTCGGAAAAGCAGAGCTAAATGCACAGTGGGGAGCTGCTGCTCATTTTTATACATGTTATCTGATCAGATCACTTGTATCTGCCCGCACCCCTGCCGTGGTTTTCGGGGTCCCCCGCTCACCATAGAGCCGACGAAGAATATCCGTTCTGTAATCACAGCGCCACCTGTCTCAGCTGTTAGGAACTGCACAGAACATCTGTTCTGTTGTGTGTTGGATGGCAGGTTCCATAAAGAGAACCTGTCACTTCCAAACTATCACATAGGGACTTTTAAGCCCCTATGTGATAGGAATAAAATTTAAGTGGGGAAAAAAAAGTGATAAGTTAAAAAAATTAAAACTAACCCACGCTGCCCCCGCCATCTGCATGCAAATAAGCGCACGCCTGGGACATTGTGTGTGTGCGCGTTGAGTGATGCCGCCATTCCACTGTGTGCCATATTGTGGTAGCCAGACAGCAGAACTCTCCTACACACACAATGTGCATTAAAGGGTAAGTTCACTTTCCCACGCTGACCAACGCGAAGCACTATTTAGCACATTCAAATACAGTTTTGATTAGGGATGCACCAATGAACAGTATTTGGACGAGTACTCGCCCAAATGCTCCGATACCTTCCCCACCAATACCGGAACTTCCAGTCAGCGGAAGATTTACTCTGACCGGCAGTGTCATAGGGGAACATGGAGCCAGCTTCCTGTGCAATCAGGAAGCAGAGCAGCGACTGCCTCTCAGCAATGACCTGCCTCTCAGTTTCCTGATTAGCTGGGAAGCCGGCTTACCGGCCAATCACAATCAAGCCAGCCGAGTCTGTCTAGCAATCAGGAAGCGGGTTAGCATGTCATTACCTGCTGCCTCGGCTTCCTGATTGTCCGGGAAGCATGCTCCATGCCAACGGAAGCACTGATGCTTGGTATCGGCGAGTACCGAAAGCAAAATATCAGTACTCATACTCGATACCCAAAAACTGGTATTGGTGCATCCCTAGTTTTGATTAAAATAGAGCTGCAACAATTATTCGATTAAGTCGATTAAACTAAAAAAAATATATAATATATAACGCAAGTACAAGCTCTACAGAACTGACTGGCATTTTCAAGGCTTTGGATATCTTTTTATATCCTTTTTCATCTTTAAAAAGTTCCATTACCTTGTTACACAGGGGTTTTGACAGTTCTTTTCTGCTCCCCATGGTTTAGTATTTCACCTCCTCAGTGCATCCACATAAGACCTAGCAAACGTATTGGCTATTTTATACACAGACCCTAAATGCAATTTAAAAAGCCACAGATGTGGTATGCTAACCTTTTAATTGCCATTTTAACCTGTGTCATTTTGTATGTCTGTAACAAGGCCAAACATTCCAGGGTATGTAAACTTTTGATCAGGGTCATTTGGGTAATTTCTGTTATGATTTACAAAGGAGCCAAACAACTATGTGATAATAAATGGCTTCATATGATCACTATCCTTAAATAAAAGACAGTTTTTGGGGATAATCAGTCAAATTTTCCATATTAATACCAATATTTCATGATTTCTGCCAGGGTATGTAAGAAGAAATATTTAGATCATTTGGCAGATAAAACAGTTGTTCTTTGTTTCAAATGGGTCTTCTTTGTCATTAAGGTCATAATAAAGTCACATGGTTTTTAAAGAGGAACGTTACCCATATAT
>NW_017306985.1:758973-779770 GCF_000935625.1 Nanorana parkeri | reverse complement strand
AGCCCCACCCACACACACAACCCCCCACCCCCATTCTTCTCTAAGTGGCCATTCTTACTAAGGGCAGGTTCATATATCCCCTTTACTTCCTGGAACTCTTGCACATGTGACTTGGACATGGGACTATGCACATCATCTCAGTGAAGAGAATGCTTTTCCCTGAGATCTCATGAGATTTCCCAGCAATTCTCTGCTGATGTAACCTTCCCAGGATGCAACGCTTGGGCACAGATTACATCATTTGTGCCAAAGTGGACCAGGAAGTAGAAAAAAAAGAAATTTTTGTTTAGCTAATCAATGTAAGGTGCTTTCATGTCAGCATGCAGAGCTGCATGCTGATAGGATTTTTAGTGAAAGGGGGTAAAGGTCCACTTTAAGCTATTTTAAAATGCTGACTAAATCACTTACAAAGTTTTATTCCTCTGCAGAATCAACTGGTCTCCTGAGGACAAGTTTTATTGAGTTTTACAATGTTACAAAAAATTGTATATTTTAAGTTTAGGGTTCACATGACTGTTCCAGAATCTTGTGGGGTGTGAAACAAGTGCATGCCATGTGTACCAAGCAAAATTACATTAATTTCAAATGTGTTTTCAGATGTTTGCCTGGAGTTGAGCATTAAGCTGCTTTTTCCTGTGCAATAATTTTCTAGTTTGCATATTTAAAGTGACATTGCACTCAGGAGTTAAGAGAACTAAGGCGTAAGTGTTTTTCCCCATGGTTCTCTTTAGGGTCACAGGAGGACATATACTAACCTCCTCCCGTGACCCAAAGCTCAGTATATAGCGGGCCGTTGTGTGAGTGACAGCTGGCTCTGCCTATCTAGAGGCAGAGCCAGCTGTGCCCGCCCCCTCCCATATCCGTTCCTCCACTCAGTGCTGGTGGATTGGGGAGCGGTGACTGACAGTCACAGCTCTCTGCAGGGAGATGATCGGAAAGTGAGTGAGCAACGGTATGTGTTCGCTCACTTCCTGAATTATAGAGCCGACGTGTGACAGCTTCTTTGTCACACGGCGGCTCTAACTATGAGGATGAGTGGAAATCACTCGCCTCATAGTTCTCCTTTTTTTTAAATCTTAAAAATGCATTCATTTTTTTTTTTTTTTTTTTTTTTTTTTTTTTTTTTTTTTTTTTTTTTTTTTTTTACCGATTTTTAACAACGAAAATGTATCTTATTTGTATATCACTCGGCTGTAGATCCTCAGATCATCTCTGAATTCATGCGGACACTGTCCTTCCTTCTGGGGGGGGATACTTTTTTTACCCATGGCCCCCACATGTTGTAAAGTAGCTACTGCTCCAAGCTCACTCATGTGATGAACTACAATCTCGATACAAATTAGTAAGCTAAATGTGAGATTGTAGTCCATCACAAGAGCGAGCTTGGCGCGGTACAACCCGCATTGGGAACAAAAGAAGCCATCCTCCAGAAGGAAGGACAGTGTCAGCACCAATTCAGAGCTGATTAGAAGATCTACAGCTGAGTGATACACAAATAAGATACATTTATGTTATTGGGATACACTAATGCATTTTTAAGATTTTGAATCCTGAGTTTAGTGTCACTTAAATGCTCAATGACTATTTTTAAAAAAAGTAAAATTTTTATTCATCTGTACAATGTTTTTGTTTTGCAGCTTCCTTTATCTTTGTTAAAGACGGCGCAGAACCATCCTATGGTATGTAGTCACGTTTTAAACATTTATTTTATGAAAGCATTTGCTCACATTTTTCATTAGCTCTTGTAACTTGAATGAAGAATATTTGCATTATTATTATTTATTATTATTATTATTATTACTACAGGATATATATATATAGCACCAATAGCTTACGCAGCGCGTTACAACGGTAAAGATAGTTTAGTGTCACTTAAATGCTCAATGACTATTTTTAAAAAAAGTAAAATTTTTATTCATCTGTACAATGTTTTTGTTTTGCAGCTTCCTTTATCTTTGTTAAAGACGGCGCAGAACCATCCTATGGTATGTAGTCACGTTTTAAACATTTATTTTATGAAAGCATTTGCTCACATTTTTCATTAGCTCTTGTAACTTGAATGAAGAATATTTGCATTATTATTATTTATTATTATTATTATTATTACTACAGGATATATATATATAGCACCAATAGCTTACGCAGCGCGTTACAACGGTAAAGAGAGACAGTACTATTACAATACAGTTCAATAAAAGAGTAGAAGGGCTGTGCTCATAAGAGCTTACATTTAAAAGGTGGGGGGGAGGGGATTAGTGCGGGCAGCAAGTGATGCTAAAGGTAATATAACTGAGGGATGAGCTGACAAAGGAAGTAAAGGTACAGTTTTCAGTGGAGGTGGTATTGGCTTCCCGATGAGTTTTCAGGTCTCGCCTAAAGGTGCACAGAGTAGGACATAACCAGACACAGAGTAGGACATAACCAGACAAGTTGGGGGTTGGGTATTCCAGAAGGAGCGAGAGCCCCTGGAGAAATCTTGAAGGTGAGCATGGGAGGAGGTGACAGAGCTAGAAAGCAGTAAGTTGTGATAGGAGCGGAGGGGATGTTTGGGTGGGTGATGATTTGAGATAAAGTTGGTGATGTAGCTGGGGGGAAAACTTGTGAATGGTTTTGTATGATAGTATTTTTAATTTTATTTACTAGCCAAGTGGAAGCCAGTGGAGAGATGGGTAGAGAAGTGTGGCAGCCACTTGTTGGTTGGTAAGGTGAGTGAACCCGGCAGCAGCATTCATGATCGACCAAATGTGGATAGCTTGTGTAGAGGAATGCCAACCAGGAGGGATTTGCAATAGTTAAGGAGAGAGATGACCAGAGTGAATCAGCAACTTTGTAGTGCCACGTGTCAAAACAATGCAAATTTTGTAAGTGTTACAAAGTTTCAGGCAGCAAAATTTGGTGTATGTGAGGCTGAAAGCGGAAGTCAGAGTCCAGGATTACACCTAGCATAAGGGGATAGATCGAAAGTTGTGATATTGATCTCAATGGAAAAGTTGGGGGAGCAGACTTTTTTTGGGGAGGGGGGAAGGTAATATGAGCTCAGTTTTAAAAAGATTGAGTTTGAGGAAGCGGCGAGACTTCCATACTGATATGTCAAGTTATTAAATTAGTGATGTGAGAGGAGACTGAAGGGGTGCGCTGAGGAGTATAGAGATAGATTTGGGGAATTCTAACTGGAAGAAGGATAAAGTGTAGGTGACGCTGAAGGTGTGCTGTGATGGTTAGGAGGAGAACCAGGAAAGAGCAGAGCCTTGGAGGGAGTACAGTTGTTTGTTTTGGGATTTTTTTTTTTGAGGAGCAGCAGGTGTTTAACTGTTTCAAATGCAGAATAAAGGTCTAATAGAATGAATGCAAGTACTGGCCATTGGCCTTAGTAGTTGGTAAAAAATAGTTAGTGAGATTTAGGAGCGTAGTTTCTGTAGAGTGTTGCAGACTGTAAGAGACGTCCGATCGCTTGAATGTAAACCGTCATCCAAGAAGATCCCGGCTGGCTGTTTAATTACAACGGCCGGCCGGGAAGCTACTCGTCCGACTCCGGGTTCCTCGTCACAGACGGGAGTGAGCTTGGAGCAGTGGCTACTTTGCAACACACACAGGAACAAAAGTAGACTCCCTCCAGAAGGAAGGACAGTGTCAGCAGGAATTCAGGGATGATTTGAGGATCTACAGCTGAATGATGCAGGAATAAGATACAGTTTTGGTAATGGTTAAGGTACTTGAGTGCATTTTTAGGATTTCCCTTTAGTGTCACTTTAAGTTCAGAGAGGTGAGGTGTAGCTATATAAAACCCCCAGTGCTGATTAAATACCACCAAAAGAAAGCTCTATCTGTCCCCAAAAA
The DNA here is from genome assembly GCF_000935625.1 of Nanorana parkeri. NCBI lineage: Eukaryota > Metazoa > Chordata > Amphibia > Anura > Dicroglossidae > Nanorana > Nanorana parkeri. The sequence goes on along the minus strand of NW_017306985.1, from coordinate 775,933 downwards.
ATGGTGTAAAATTCATTTCAGTACAGCGTTGCATGACGGAATAAACGTCAATCAAAGTACCGCAGCGCTGAATACTGAAAAATGGCCTGGCCAGGAAGGGGGTCTAAACACCTGGTCTTGAAGTGGTTAAGTATGGAGATGAACAGTACATATTTTAGAGGCGTGAGAAAGATGCCAGGAGAGAGGAACAAATTGAACATGCGAGTTAGTGATTGTAGAATAGAGCAAGAGAGTGACTGTAGTAGTTGTGAGAGAACACGGGGCAGGTGGTTAGGAGCATGTTAGAAAGTAGTTTAGTATCCTCCTCTATGGTAACGGTGGAAAAAGAGGGAAGTGTTGAATGTGGTGATAAGTGATAAGACATGGTATTTTAGGTGGGGGTGATATTTTGACAGTGGAATTATCATAATGGATTGCATCAATCCTTGTTTTTGAAATCTTTGGAGCTAAATGATTTGGTGTGTGGAGGCAGTGGTGGGGTGAAGTAGAGTTGATGAGGACTGGATGAGTGGGTGTTCATAAGCCACAGTTGCTCAAGAGCACAGTTATGTCTTTTGAGATTTCTTGTGGTATCTGCTTGCCCAGGCTGTAGCAGTTGAGGCCTAGATATGTGTTGCAGGATGAGCGCAAGATTTTGTAGACAGTGGCTAGGTCAGGACTGGACACAGGTGAGATTTTGTTGTTGGGGTTAAAGTGGCAAAGGTTCCTACGGGCAACTGTTTGCTGGTTGGAGGGTTAGGGGGTTGGAGAGAGGGAGAGCGTGAAACTGATGAGATTGTGATCAGAGAGGGCAAAAAGGGTGGGAGAATGCCAAGTCAAAGGTGTTGCCATCAGTGTGAGTAGAAGTGTTTATCCATTGTGTTTTGGTCAACAACAAAAAAAAGGTTGGGTTAAGGATCGGAGAGGTAGTTGAGGTGTTAACATTAACAGGGATGTTAACGTTGTCAAGGAGGATAGTGGGTATTTCAGAGGAGAGAAAATGGGGTAGCCAGGCAGAGAAGTTGTCAAGGTAGTGTGACACTGGAACAGGAGGCCAATTTAATCACAGCAATCCTCAGAGAAACTGGAGAGAGAAAAAAATTACAGTGAGCTTCAAAAGAAGAGGGGCAAAAAAGGAGGCGTAGGAAGAACCTGAAGTGTGCTTTGTGTGGATAGGATTCCAATGCTCCCATCCCTTTTGAACATTGGGTTTAGGTGAGTGAGTCCATTGGAGTACAAAACACAGGAGTTTCCCAGCACACTTACCTGCTAGCATGCAACAAACCAAATTGCCCTGTCTAACAGTATGTGTTAAAAACAGAGGTTTTAGTTGCCCAATTTTATGCAAAAATTAAGCCTGTGAGGTTTGATGTACAACACGCTGCACGGACCAGCTTAGAAAAGTGCCGTAGGTGTCGGATGATAAATGGCTTTCTTTCTTAAAGGAGAATTATGGGGTTAGGGCTTTTCCCCATAGTTCTCCTAAGGGTAACGGGAGGATACAAGCCCGCGCTATACTGAGACGCCGGAACGGATCCTGATAATTATGGCTGGATCCACCCAGCTGCTTGAGTGACAGCTGGCTCTGCCTATCTAGAGGCAGAGCCAGCTTTACCCGCCCCCTCCCCTGTCCGTTCCGTCCAGTCAGCGCTGGAGGATCGGGGAGGGGTGAATCCAGCCCCTCCCCTGTCACGGCTCTCTGCAGTGACAGGATCGAGAAGTGAGCAAACACCGGTATGTGTTCGCTCACTTCCCGATCTACTGAGCCGACCTGTGACAGTCTCATTGTCACAGGTCGGCTAGAACTATGAGGTGAGTGAAAAGCACTCACCTCATAGTTCTCCCTTCATGACTGAGGCCTTTTTTTAATTTTTTGCACCCATGTTATTTTCCACATTTTAGGCCTGAAAATTACTTAAAACCCCCCAACATTATATATTTTCTGAATGCCAAGACCCTATAGAAGAAAATGGTGGTAGTTGCAAATTTTTATGTTGCGCAATATTAGCACAACTCCTTATTAAACCCCAAAATTTAGTGACAAATTTAATTGCCTCAAAACACAACAAAATACAATTTTGTTAATGAAATATAAAAGTGGACTGCGCACGTGAGAACTGGAGCCCATACAACACATAGGGATACATTGGGATGCATTTTTAGTGCAGGAGGCCCTCAGGGAATATGGAAAAGGTAATGGGAGAAACCAAATAACTTTCTCTTGTCTTTTGAGATGGGCATTCGTTGATATTCTAGGATTTTCTTGTGTGTGGATTTTTTTTCCAGCTTGTTGGCTTTCTTGGTTGTGATATTCTTGAAAATTTGAAAGTGTAATAGAAAAAAAATAAATAAAACTTCTTCTTTTCTTAACTAGTTGGTTGAATTAAAAAATGGCGAAACCTACAACGGGCACTTGGTTAGCTGTGACAACTGGATGAACATCAATCTTCGAGAAGTTATTTGTACTTCCAGGGTATGTTCCCTTCTTCTTGCACTTTTGTTGTGTATTATTTCTTTAACCCCTTCATGACTGAGCTTTTTTTTCAGTTTGTTGGTTAATGGCTGAAGCACTCCTTACATTTTTGCTGTGTGATTCTTCCACGGCAGTAATATACATTCTTACGAAGTGCACACACACATATTATATAGGGATGCACCGATACCGATACTAGTATCAATATCGGTGCCGATTCCGAGTATTTGGGCAAGTACTCGTACTCGCCCAAATGCTCCGATGCCTAGCACGAGTACTTCCAGTATCAGGATTTCTATGCGGAAGCATTCAGCAAAATGTAAGTACACATCGGGATTACTGCTGCCTGCGGGAGGTTTGGGCACTGACAAACAGAAAAATTGCAAGCCAGCCCCTGTATAACCCCTTTTTCTACCCAGCATGTCAGGTTTTGCTAGTGTCCTAGGAGGATGGATGTCACTTTTTTTTTTTTTTTTAAAAAAGCTCTGCTGAGAAAAATCTAAAATTGACTTAATTTAACATTGCTCACTACATTGCTGCTTAAGGCCTGGTTCACACCTAGGCGTATTGCATATGCGTGTCTGTCGATTCGCGGTAAAAAAATTGCGCGACAAACGCGCGTTTCCGAGGGCTACTTAGCTGTATCCCAATGGAAACGCGCAACAAAAACGGCCTAAAGTAGTACATGTACCTTTTTCAGGCGTGGGCCGTTTTGTAGCGCGTTAGGGACGGGCTGAAATACGCCAAGGTGTGAACCAGACCCATTGAATACAAATGGTATTTAGATGTTTGAGCGTTTTGTAGAGCGTTCGTCGAGCGTAGAACGCGCTACAAAACGTTCAGGTGTGAACGAGGCCTAAGGTGGTCTCCACATAGCAGCTATCTAGATTGGTGTTTCCTTTGACTTTTTTATGCTGTACCTGGACCCCCCTAGACTAGACATTGTGGAGCTAGCCTTGAATATGACCTCTGGGCTCGGCATTGTGGCGCCTCACAGACCTGAGTGTACTGTGTTAGTTAGCTTCAGAGTGCTTTCTTAGGTCCACAGCCCTGAAACTACCCCAGATGTTACCCTGTCTCTGAAGACTTGTTTTGTGAGTAAGGCCAGTCGAGCTAAAACATATGGCACTGCCTCACTGTTTACACTGCTGGGTACCTTTCAAATTTCCTGCTACCACTGTTTTTTCTGTGGAAAGGTTTAATGACTGTGCACTGATATCCACTAGGTGAGGTGCCACATGCAGACCACAATCTTTCCTGCCATTCAGCATAGAGGAAGCACCATTTTGCTTCTCTTTTGAATAGCACCATGTGGAACTTTTGTCTCTGGTCTGTTACTGCTGCCTGCCAACAGTGGCCTGATCACCTCCAGCTGTCTGAATCTTATCAGCACCAGGGCCTGGATTTGTGAGTACCTAATGCCTTGCCTCTTACTTTGGGCCTAGTTGTAGCTTTGCCATGTGGGTGAAACATGTCTTCACACAGACACAGAGGGGGACATTCCTGCATTGGGTGATCCAAGCCCATACTCCTAGTGGTTCTGGAGTCATCTACACTTTGAGGAAATGGACGCCTGCTATCTGAAATCCGGTGACCCTATAGTTATAGGGTCTACATCACTGGAGTTGTCTTTAGCTCCGCCAGGTGTGGCAAAGTCCTGCTAAAAAACACCTGCTATTCAAAGTACTCTATGTAAATCAAAAGCCCCCCGAAAGGTCCTGGGTTCCACCTGAGTGTGCTGGAACAGTTTCCCATGAGAGCGAAAAACAATGGTCTATAACCTACTATGGCTTTACCAGTACCCACCTTAACATGACGGGCAGTTGGAATCCCAGTTTACATTGGCAGGCTCTGCACTTTATCCTGAGATGACTAACCCTAGTCTGTCAAACCCTAGCAGAATGGGTTGGATGTCTGGACCCTTCTGCATCAGCTGTGAGGACTTTTTTATTGTATGCATTTAAAATTCGTGTCCCATGTGGGTCTGCTGTCCATTCAAAAGCGCAGAGCTCTGATTAAGATGCTGATGCCACATACCAAGAGCATCTGACTTGTTTGACCTTCAACAGATGACATCTCTTTAGCCCTACACTTGATACATATACGTAAGAGGACTAGGGAGATGTCAGCTGAGCCCCCACCTTCTCCATCTACTTCTTCAGTAGGTACCTCCGGGCTCACGGGTATCTTATCAGGGTTGTAGTCACAGACCATCTAAGCTCTCTGACAAACCTTCAGCATGAAGGTGCAGCCAAACTTTTACAAGTGAGGGGCTGTTTTTTGCATCCTCTTGGGTCCTTGGGTAGTTTGCCCTTCAGACATTCAGTTGCAGAGAACTCCCTGTTGGGCACACAGGCTAACTGCTGGTACTCTTTAGCTGTGCCCTCTTTTCTTCCCTGGGCTACCATACAGATTGATGCATCTTCCAAGGCCTCCTCGGGTTCATCTCACCCCTGTATCTCCTGCTTCAGTCTCTGTGGCTGCTCAGCCTCTGGGTCTGGGCACCATCCAAGCCACCAATTTCTTCCACAGAGAACTGCGCTTCCTTTGGGGCATCCTAGACTCTTGATGGTACTGGGTACCCTGCAGTGTCCTTCCTCTCCAGAAAGATTCTCGCCTAGTAGGTCAGTTGGGGGCCAGCTTTGAGACTCCCACATCCGGAGAGAGATCTGCCTCCTTGTTGTTGCTCTCAGAGCGTTGACTTCTGTTTTTAATTTAGTACTTTTTCCTGACGCTCCAACGACCTCCTTTTGAAGAGAGTAGGCATTGTGGATCCTGGTGAACAACATCTCCCCGAAGGGCACTCCAACACCTGCAAGATCCATCTGTCTGTCACTTGTAGGAGATAACCATTGCTACAAAGGTTCACAGCATGTCTACCTTTCAACCCCTCACCAAGCAGAAGCTTGACCCCTCTTTCTCTTCATTACAGAAGTGTCTGGTGTTGGGGTGTATCTTTTTCTTCATAGATGTCTCCCCTTCTGCCATCCTTTCCTGGTCCACTTCAGCCCCTTCTCTACTGTTCCAGGTTCAGTTCCTGAACAGTTCATTGTGTTTGTCTCTATGGACCAGTAGGTCCTGGTGTGTTTACTATACTTCAGGCGGCAAAAAAGAGGCTTCTCCTATGGTATAATCATCATCTCTGGAACTTCTGCCTGGTACCTCACAACAGGTGGTTCCTTCTACACCATGAGATTCCATTCTGGGTCGTTCTCCTGGGTGGAACTCTGTTGAACACCAGTTAGTCTTTGTGAGTCTCAATCCTTTTTTCTGCCCTCCCTTTGTAAGAGCGCTTCCTTTGCACCTCATACCTTCAGTTGTGTTGATTTCCGATTCTTCCTTGGCAGACTCAGGAGTCGCATCACACTTCATTCAAGTTATCATGTTCTAACTGATTCAGGGATTTCCCTGCAAAATGTTGCTTAGCGAGGTTAGTTGCCTTGCCCCAATTCTTTTGACATGTACTCCCTATAGGTCCAGGGTGAAAGGCTTAGGGCTTTTCCTTTTAGACAGACTGGAGTTTTCACCAGAACCTGTTTTTTTTGTTTAGGTTCCCATTTGGGACCTGTTACGTCCAGGGGCTTGCCCCCATTTTTTTTAAACTACATTTGGCTGTGGTCCTTGTGTTTACTACAAGGAAAATCGTTGTTCCACCAGTTCTTTCTGGGTTCTGGTTGCTCACTGATTCAAGTTGATCTGGTTTTCTGTGTGGAGTCATCTCATCCTTGGTGGTGGCCTTTTTTATTTTTTTTCCTGGTCTAAGTTTCAGGTTGATTCACTGTACCTTTCTGGTTGTGTGGTGGCGTCCTTTATCTGGTAGGAGGTTTGGCTTCATACAATACAGATTTGGACCTTGCAGCCCAGAGGTCAGTCCCCTGTTCTTTTGTGCCTGTTAGTGGTTTTTACTGTATTACCCACCTCTGCTTTTGGATGTCCAGACAATCTGAATTCCTGTATCCCTCAATGGACGAGAAAGAAATTGGAGTGTAATCGGACAGATTGCACAGCTAAAGTCAGTAGCACCCAGTGGCCAGCATGGAGGAGCATGCAAGTCTAAAGGGATTCCAGAGATTTGTGCTTTCAAATAATGCTCTGGCTTAAAACTGCTTTGCCTGGAACAGCATTACAATGGCTAGGGCTGCCCATCAGGTGTAGGGGTGTGGAATTCCTATCGCCTGACGCCCTGGACATGCAGTGGCGGGTATTTTTTTTTCTTCAACATTTAGCCCTGTTTAGGGCAAGCAGGTTTAAATGTACAGCCGCCGAGATCACTTGTAATCTCCCAGCTGGCTGGCTGCCTCCCTCCCTGCTCTGGTTTTTGGGGTCTTCTGGGGGACCCTGGAACCATGGCAAAGTAGTTCAGGATGGAGAACAGAGAATGTCCGTTCTGCTCCATGTGAACGCTAAGACAGGAACGCTGCACACTCAGCTGTCCCATCTCGGCTGTCACAGGAGAGCCAGCACAGTGCTGTGCTCAAACTCATGTATTGGAGAATACATCAGAGAACCTGTCATCTCCAATGCTGCCCCCATTCCACTGTGTGCTATAGTGTGGTAGCTGAGCATTAGCTCTCTAACACACACAATGTGCATGAAAGGGTACGTTCACTTTCCCAAGTAATTTTGGAAAATGGAATTACCTGCTCAAATCTGGCCCCCTCTCCCCACCCCACTATACTTATCTTTTTGCAAACAGTCTTTCTCCTCTGCAGCCCTGCGCCATGGATTTTGAGTTTCCCTAGGAAATTGCGAGCACTCGTTGGTCAGCTCGGTCACCTGACCGCACTGACCAATGAGAAGCATTTAGCACGGTTAAATACGGTTTTTGTTGTATCATGACAAGTAGATTGTTATGAGGGACAAGTAGATTGTCTAGCCTAGCACAAGTACTTACGGTGTCAGGAAGCCGGGCAGCGCATCATTACACGCTGCCCGGTTTCCCGATTGGCCTGGAAGCGGCTCCATGCTCTCTCATCACTTGTGATGAGAGAGCATGGAGCCGACTTCCCGGCCAATCAGGAAGCCGGGCAGCATGTAATGACGCGCTGCCCAGCTTCTTGATTGGTTGAGAAGCTGGCCTCGTGAGGTAAGGTTACCTTACCTTAGTATGTGCAGCCTGTCACCCCCGGGGGCCTCTCCAGCGAGAACGCGTCCTTCCTCCAGTACCCAGCCAGAGCCGTCTGGCCGGCCTATCAGGGAGCTGGGCGCCGTGTAATGACGCAACGCCCTGCTTTCTGATTGGCCAGGAGGCCGGCTCCATGCTCCCTCGTCATCAGATGACGAGGGAGCATGAAGCCAGCTTCCCGGCCAATCAGAAAGAAGGGCGTCGCATTATTACACGATTACACAGTGCCTGGCTTCCTGATTAGCCAGACGGCTGGGTACCGGAGGAAGGCCGCGTTCTCGCTGGAGAGGCCCCGGGGGTGACAGGCTGCATATACTAAGGTAAGAGGGGACTTTCTTGTTAATCGGGAAGCCGAGTGGCGAGTCTTTACACGCTTCCCGGCTAATCAGGAAGGCAGGTGGCGAGTTATTACACGCCACCTGGCTTCCTGAATGGGACTTCCGTTACTCGGTAATTGGTATCGGCAAGTACCGAAAAAAAATTATCGCTACTAAAATACCGGTATCGGTGCATCCCTACTTGAACAAGTAGTTGTGTTTTTTTTTTTTTTGTTTTTACATTTCCACACCCCTGAAGAGGTATAGCTCGTGAAAGAAGATGTTAGATGAGCAGTAAATGGTATTTCGGGAGATGTACTGTTCCCAAACAATGTAAAGTGTCCCCAGTAAGCACTGTTGCCATGCTGACAAAGCAACTTTGAATATGGGGCTGTTTTCATAAAGCAGGTGGCTGCAGATTGAAAGTTAAAAAAAAAAAGTATTTTTTACTAACCTTTAAATAGCAAATTAATGTGTGCAGCAATTAAGTGTTAGCCGTGTAACGAAAATGGATGTTCCCCTTCAGGTACTGTAGGAAAGTATTCACAACTGCAACTGGTAGTTTTTGCACCTTGAGCAATGACTGCATAAAGCGTTGCCATATTTGTTTCTATTGGCATATCTGCCTGAAGGCCCATGGCAGACTAGAGATCTTGTCCCTGGCAGCAACTACTCTGCAAGAGGATCACCAAATAGAACTTGCCTGCTTTATGGCTTTGAAAAATTGAAAGTTTTACCCCTTGTGTGGCGCTTAACAGAGGTAGGGGGAAAATGTGGTGGAAGGGGATTGGGGTGTAGGCGTAAGTGTTGTACTCACCTGAGGCTGGGTGAGTATTCGCTTGTAATCGTCGGGTGATGGTCAAGCGGATGGAGTGGTGGTGGTAGTAGTCTCTCGTGGAGATAGTGGAGGGCGACTCTCAACGATGACGGCGCGGCCTGTGTGGTGCCTGGGCGGTGGGCCGTGGAGTGGTCCTCGGGGAGTCCTGGCATTGGTGTCCTCCGATGACAGGTGCTGTGGAGTGGTAGAGCGACGGGTGGTCCTAGATGGGGGAACTGAAGAGCGGTTGGAGGTGCCGAAATGTTCAGTCTCAGTGGCGAAGAATTCATGTTGGGGCTTTCGCGCAGCCCGACGGAGCTGTGACCTGCAGGCGTATGCTGGAGAAGCCTGTAATGCGGGTGTAGCGGCGTGAGCCGTGGGGAGCGGGTCATAGGCAGAAGTGCCGGGGGTTGGAGCCGGGTGTCGAGGAGCGAGCGGTATCCGTGAACAGCTGGAGTGTAGGAGACACTCTGAGGACCCGTGGAGACCGGGCTGACGGCGACGCGTTTCAAAGGTTAAACCTTCTTTTTCAAGCCGATGTGAGGGGAGGAAAGCTGGCGGGAAGCTGAGGTTTTGAATGCAGGGGTGTGGGAGTGGTCAGAGGCTGTGGGTGGAGTTGCGGTGGTGTGATTGGGCCCAGAGGGAGTGGGTGGGGCTGAAAGCCGGGCGAAGGGGCGTGGTGGAGGCGCGGCTGGGTGTGATGAGCGGACACCAGGGCCGTGCGGAGAAAGAAGGGGGGAGGAGTATTGGAAAGACAGGACACGCTGGTGGCTGAAGTGAAATGTCAAACACCCCACTGAGGGATGGGTGGTATTAATGCCAAGTGCCCCCGGAAGAATTGGTGATGTGGAGAAGGGGGGGGGGAAAGGGAGACACAGGGAGATTTGGGTGATGAGAATGGGTGGAGTTCATCAGCACATGACGAGAAAATGATTGCATGAATTGAATTACATTGGATCTGTGTGCTAATCACAGGGGGCAAAGGTGTGGAAAATGTTTGGATGTTGGTGAACCAGGGGACAGGGAAAGGGGGAAATGAGGAAGAAAGTTAGGTGAAGGTGAAAAAGTCTCACGTGTCAATTCATCACCCACGGCCAATCACACTTCCACGACAATTTGGGTAACAAGTTCACAATCACCCAATTCATCACCTGTGCCCACTACTCTACATAGGCCGCACCATCCGTCGCTCTACCACTCCACAGCACCTGTCATCGGAGGACACCCATGCCAGGACTCCCAAGGACCACTCCACGGCCCACCGCCCAGGCACCACACAGGCCACGCCGTCATCGTTGAGAGTCGCCCTCCACTATCTCCACGAGGGACTACTACCACCACCACTCCACCCCATCCGCTTGACCACCACCCGACGATTACAAGCGAATACTCACCCAGCCTCAGGTGAGTACAACACTTACGCCTACACCCCACTCTACCACATTTATTGCGCTAGGTAGTGGCGCTTCCGTCTCCAATTTTTGTTTCCCTGCTTTATGGCTTAACTCCTTACCAAAATGCTGTATACGTCTCACTTGCCGGTGATGGTGCAGTGGCAGAATGATGCCTCGCTAGTCCAACCAGCAAGGGAGCAATGTCACATTTTACCTGACTTCCCATTAGTCGTTTGCTATCCTTTTGTATAGCATTACTCAGTCTGAGTGAAGCAGGGGCACTGGTGAGCCATTTAGGTGATCTGATCTACAAAAAGAGACCGGCTGAAAAGAGGAGAGGGCAGAATGAGCAGAGAGATGACCTTCTGCATCTTCCTCTGCTTCTTTCTTGTCCAATGTAATGGCCTGGGCTAGGACATGTCGGCAACGCAATGTTATTATCAGTCTGTTATAGGTTTCCTTTGTGTATTTAGGTGTTTGTCTGTACTTCAGTTCTAATCGTATGTCAATTCTTCTGGTGTTGATGTTGTGATGTCATTTGGGTCAATGGGTTGTTACTGATTACAATTTTCGTGTTCGATTAATCGGAAAAAAATTTCTTTTTTACTTCATTGCTGTGCTGTATGTGTATAGGCCAATGCCTTGGCTGGCGCTCGTGCAGAATAACTTCCTTGGGCAAACCTCTTAGTTCCAAGTAAACCGGAAGTCATGCGGTCCGAAAACTCGATAAGTTGGAACTTTCGATCGAACACCGGCCCAAGTGGCTTCGTCATCTAACGAAGGGAAGGGGGGAGGAGTCCAGTGACGTCACGGACATCGACGTCACCGGACTCCTCCTTCTTTCCTTAGCCGATGGCGCCACTTGGGGGAAGGGTGGAGGAGTTCGGTGACTATGTCAGTGACGTCACCGGATCTCCTACGGAAGATCCGGAAGCCAGCGGAGAGGTGAGTGTTTTCATCATTGATCAAAATAATTTGAATCTATCAAAACTTTTAACGATTAATCGGGTAATTAATCGTTAATCTCCGCAGCCCTAAAATTTAACCTTTAACAGTAAATACATGTAAGATCAACAACGTGTCTCCTATTTTATCCAAGTAACAAAAAATTTAAGTGTCTTCTCAGTTTCCGTAGCATGGTAAATTTGTGGGAAGACTGGGGTAGGGGCTGTTACCTGCTGTCTCATTTTTCCATGTGTATGGGTCTCCACAGAAATGCTTTTTTTGGAAGTTACATGCAAAGAAACTACCTGGAAAGAGTAATTACATTTTTCTGAACACTTTGCGTTATATAAAGACTTTTTATTTTGTAAAACACTGCCTTGCCTAAATGTAATATAGAAAGCTATGTGAATTATTTGGGGGTGGCTTCCAGCAAAACACATGTAATATGTGCATACACATTGCATTAAAAAAATGCAGAAGTGTGACTGCAGATCAACTTGAAACTGATATTTGATGGTTTGTTTCAATTTCCACACATTTTGTATGGCAGGGATATGTAAGGGGATGTAATAGGCTTTTGATAGAGTTAAATTATCATTCTCTTAACAGGATGGTGACAAATTTTGGAGAATGCCTGAGTGCTATATACGTGGTAGCACTATCAAATACTTGCGCATCCCTGATGAAGTTATTGATATGGTGAAAGAAGAAGTGATGTCAAAGGGCAGAGGACGTGGTGGAATGCAGCAACAGAAACAGATGAAAGGAAGAGGAGGAGGAGGAGGTGGTGGCGGCGGCGGAGCAGGACGTGGTATGTTTGTTTATTATAATACAATAGACTCAATGGAAACCGTTCAAAATTCATGCCATTGCAAAGATTCACATCTCTTGTACCAGCCTGTGAAGATGGAGGGCAGGGAAACCTTTGGGGTCTAATAGACCCCTCCCGTCTCCATAAAGAGAATTTGTCACCTGCCAATGCTGTTGCATAGGTGCTTGTTAGCACCCTTGTGATAGCAATAAAGTTAAGTGAAAAAAAGCATTAAAGAGCAAGAAATGATAAAAAAAAATATACATGCGCATGCACGTGTATGTGAACAGCGACTGTGACACACTTGTTGGGTTTCGCTGTGCACATAGTCAGAGCAAAAATAATGCTCTTTACTCTCACCCTACAACAGGTGTCAACATTAATGAAGCCCGGTCCTCTTATTTCTCCATCTCAAATGGTTTGCAGCAGGGATGGTTGTCCTCTTTCTTCACTTATTTTCATCCTAACCTTGGAACCTCGTTAAGTTCTATTCACCACAGTCGTCTTATTTGGGTCTTTCGTTTATGCTCCCCGTAACATAGCCACGGCGTATGCCGATGACTTGATGATCTTCAACTTCATCTCCTCAGTCGACTCTTCTGGAACTAATGAGTGTTTTTACTGCCCTCCGTACAAGCCCACACTTGTGGTGCATTCTATGCGTGTTGTCATTTCCATGTGCTTGAACTCTATGTAACACGTTTCAACGAAATGGCATCAAAATGCTATAAGCAGATTTTTTTTTTCTTACTGTACTGCACTGGTGTGAAAGGGCTCTTTGTCTTCTTGTGACCCCCTGTTTCCTTATTTCTTGTACTGGTGTCACAGGGATAACCTAGTGGCTTCACAGAGGGCAATAAACAGATGTTCTAATACTTGTGCCTACTATTTAAAGCTCAACACCAGCCACAACTCTTTTTAAAGTATTACTAAAGGCAAAGGCTTTTTTTTTTTTTTTTACCTTTTAATGCATTCTCTGCATTAAGGTAAAAAACACCCAGTACCTTCCTGTAACCCACAACCCCCACCTTCACACACTCTTACCTGTGGTCAGTAACCACCTCCACCAGGACCTAGAAGATACTTGGTTTTCCACGTACTTCATGGTCCTGGGGCAGGGTACTAAGGTCAGGCTCCTTCTGCTGTCACTCAGTGTGACTGTGGGAGCAGCAGGCATAGCTTGCTATGGACGCAGACAGCTAGGTTTGGGAACGCACAAGCACAGGTGTCTCCTCAGCAGCTGGCTAGCGAATGGAGACACCCACAGACGAGGAGTGGTGGCTAGCGTTTTGGGGATAGCTAGAAAATGAGGAAACCAAAAGGTTTTAAAAAGAAACCAAAGGAAGTCCAATCAAACCTGGCCCTCATAGCAAAAATGTTAAAATGAAGGTTTAATATAACGTTAACATGGAACTTTTGCAGTGCCACAAAAGGTCACTAGATGTCAGTGTTGCCAAACAGTAACGGTGAAGCAAACTTGTTTTGCTTTAGAGAATGTGGCAGGCTCAATACAAAATGTTTAATGTCACTTTAAAAGAACTATGGCCCAACCTTTTTTGGCCATAGTTCTCTTTAGGGTCACAGGAGGACACTTACTAGGTCCTCCTGTGACCCAAAACTCAGCATATTAGTGGCACTATATGATGACAGTGCAGAGCCGCGCTGCAGCCGACAATGATCCAAACCATATTGTTGGGGATCCATCCCGCCACATTATTGACAACTGGCTCTGCCTTTCTAGAGATTCAGTGTCACACTTCAGCTCTAATTATGGGGATGAGTCTATTTCACTCTTTTTCATAATTTCTTCTTTTTAAATATTTTTTTTAAATGTGGCACAAAAAATGTTTTCCTAGTCCAACCATAATTTTAATTGCACTTTCTAGTTCATATCAAATCAAGAACAATGCTAAATTTGCCTTTATTTCTTTGCCCACAGGTGTTTTTGGTGGAAGAGGCAGGGGAATGCCTGGAGGTGGCAGAGGTGGACCCCAGGATAAAAAGCCAGGCCGGCAAGCTGGGAAACAATGACCGTTGGACTATATTGTGGGGTTTTTCCTTTACAAAAGTGGGAGACTGTAAATTCTATTTCACTGTCTGGTCAAGTGTCTGAAGCGGAAAGCATCATAATTTTCCCCATAACTCATGTAGAGAGCTATATAGATGTCACATAGATGTCACAGGTGATGAAAAGCCAGAGGTAAAATAACTTTTATAATTTTGCAAGCTATAAGTTTGATTAAAATATATCTAATGGCTATCTAATGTTTTTTTTTTTTCTTAAGGAAGGGTTAAAACTGCTTTTTTTGCTGTGTCCCATTAGGGAAATGTCACTTCCTTTTCTGTAGACTTAACAGGAAGTGAGAGGATATCTTTCTAATGTGAGGGAAAGCCCCTTTTAGTTGTCACAAGAACAAATGTCCCTGTTGGGAACTCACCCCTCTCTTCCTGTTTTGGTGGTAACGCAAGATTTTGTATTTGCCTTTTTACTTTCATTCCCAGAGACATTGGTGATCGGGACAATTGAAGAGAGTGACTCTCCATGGGGCACAGACGATAACAAAAACCTGACACTGATTCTAACCCCTCACTACTCCAATTTTTTTTTTTTGTAATAGACTATGGCTAACACAAAATGAGTAGTGTGGAACACCTTACTTGTTACAACTGTGTAGATAACATCTTTTTATTTGTGTCACTTTGCTCTAGCAAAAACAGCTGTAAATCTAAGCCACAAGAACTGTATTACCAAGGTCAGCAGAAAGCTCCCCCAACACACCATCTTTTTCCAGGCTCAGACAGGGGGTGGATGCTCGAGGTTAGTCACTGGGGATGGGAGTGTCATTTTATATTACCATTTGCCCATTATGGGTAATATAAGAGTCTGTCTGAGCCTTGACTGCTTTAAAGAGTTTAAAGTGATTCTGATAGTTAAAGTTGCTGAAACCGTGCCCCTGTAAAGGAGTAAAGTAAATACCAGCCTCCGCTATTTACTGCCTGTGTTGCTGGAGGCTGCTCCTTTGAAATCCTCCTGTGAAGTGTCCCAGGAACAGTCAGTATGGGATACAGAAGATGAATACTTCGAGAAGTGTCAGTTTCAGAAGACACTTTGTGGGTATTTCTATACAGTAGAGCTGTGTTCAGTAGCGGGGGGCAGCAGGAGAGGGACACTGTTTGGCAGCAACTTTAAGTGGCAGGGCCGCTTTAAAGTTGTGGACATGTTTTCTATTAATATTTTCAAAGTGACTTGCTCCAGTAAGGATAGAAACAAGATCCTTTTATTGTGTTCTCTTTGTAGAGTTTTTGTAAACAAATTTTTAGATACACTTGTCAGTACTAAAGGGTCATTGGTCTGTGTTTCCAGGGCAATATGCAGGTACCAAGTGATGTGTGCACATGGCTTTTGGAAGTCCTCTCAAGTGACACAGGTTCCCCAAATTTCAGTGCACTGTGATGTGGCAATTGTTACACTTTCAGTAGTATCAAAATCCAGCCTGCCCATCCAAATTCATTCAGCTTTCCAGTGGCCCTTTTATGATTGGCAGACTTGCTGGCCACTAGAATAATCCAGGGAGTGGGTAGTTTCAGGACAAACATATCCAGGAAATGCTAAAATATACACCAACTCAACACCGTCCCTTGCATTTGTGGTGCTCAAGAAGACTTTTAAAGGAGAACTATGGGGTTAGGGCTTTTCCCCATAGTTCTCCTTAGGGTAACAGGAGGCCACAAACTAGCATCCTCCCGTCACCCTAAGCTCAGTATACCACGAGCTACAACTCGCGGTATGCTGAGACGTTGCTGCTGAAGCGGATCCCGACAATTATGTTTGGATCCGCCCAGCTGCGTGACTGACAGCTGGCTCTGCCTATCTAGAGGCAGAGCCAGCTGTACCCGCCCCGTCCGTTCCGCCAGTCAGTGCTAGAAGATCGGACAGGGGAGGGGAGAATCCAGCCCCTCCCCTGTCATGGCAGAGAGCCGTGACAGGATCGAGAGGTGAGCGAACGCCGGTATGTGTTCGCTCACCTCCCGATCTACTGAGCCGACCTGTGACAGTCTCATTGTCACAGGTCGGCTAGAACTATGAGGTGAGTGTAAAGCAAACACCTCATAGTTCTCCTTTTAAGGTATCTGCATGCACCTTTCCTGAATGCCTTTCTTCATCACAGCCATCACTGAAATAACTGCTGTCAGCAAGAGGGGATTTGCAGAGCAATGTGACACTATATCTGTTTAAATGAAAAATCATAGACGGGCAAACTGCAGTTTAGTTACTGCAAAAATCTGCAGTTCTAAAGTAGTTTGTTAGTTTTTCATATTGCATCACCGTGTAATATAATTCCATCTGTAAAATGTGTTCTAATTTCACTGATTGGCACCAGATTCTTAAGGCAAAAAGTAAAGCATTGGTTTTCTGGTTTTCTTCCAACTTCTTAACTACATCTCGCTGGAGATTTTAAGTTCACTTAATAGATGCTCCCACCAAAGAACATACTAGGTACATTCTCTGCTTGTATAAGGTTCTGGAATGTTCTGGGCAAATAAAGGTTACAGTTCCTCAACGGCACTGGATGTTTTCAAATATTTTGGAGTAGTCATAGCAACGGTTGGAGCTAATCAGCTGCTGCTTTTATTTTATTTTTTTACATTCGAAAGAAAATTTAATTTCGTTGTCCTTTTAAAGGAGTTTGCGTGAACTTTTTGGGTGTTTGTGGCTGCCAAACTTTAATATTCAGCTCATTTTATTTGCAGTTGTTGAAACATGTTAATGCCCAAATATTTGTTGTGGTATTTAAAATGCCTTTACAACTGGTATTTTGTATTTTAACACAACTACGTCTTGGAACAGTGTCAAAGTTGTGCACGTTAGTTTAAAGTCAAACTCTAGATATCTGCACCAGAATTCTCTGATTTCTCCATTATATAGCCGGAAGATAGGGCCATGTTCCCCTACTGCAAAAGAATGAAATGCTTGTTTTGTGCAAAATGGAAAAACAGATTTGTGGTTCAATCCATCTGAGGATAAATACCTGGCTTTGGGTAGAGTTGATTGCTAAAGTTTTTGATGGTGTTTTTGTTTTTTTATGCTGGGGGAGGAG
>NW_017306985.1:754814-758963 GCF_000935625.1 Nanorana parkeri | reverse complement strand
GTGACCTGCCAGCCAGCTTTGAGTTTTATGTTTGATAAAGAAAGGTGTATAAACAATTTGATAAATTGTGAAAAAAATAAACACGTTATTGAAGTGCAGCGTATGTGTATTCATTTTCTGTAAAGAGAAAAAACAAGCTACTTAAATCACTAAGGCCCGGTTCACACCTGGGCGTTTTGTAGCGTGTTCCTACGCTCTGCAAAACACTCAAACACCGAAATCCCATTATTTCCTATGGGTATGGTTCACACCTGGGCGTATTACAGGCCGTATGAACGCGCTACAAAACGCCCTACGCCCAAAGAAGTACAGGAGCTTCTTTGGGGCGTATTTGCTGCGCGTATCCATTGGGATATAGCCAGGTAGCCCTCGGAAACGCGCGTTTGTCGCGCGGGTTTTTACCGCGATTTGCGGTAAAAACTCACATATTCTATACGCGGAGGCGTGAACCAAGCCTTAAGTAGAGGGATTCAAGGCAAATATACATATTCCACAACATTCTGTCCTGCTCACTAGCAAATTTGATTAAATGGTGCCTTTTACCATTGTTACAATAGAGCTAAACTGAGTGGAAAGGTTTGTCATTTCCTGGCTAGGGATGCACATTAAAAAAAAAAAAAACATGATTAAAAAATATAAAAAGTTTTATTATATTATAAAACCTAAATCCAATGCTAACCCACAACATTTCATCTCCTGGCAAGGCCAGCCCAATATAAATAAAATGAATTAAACAAGACTAATATTTGAAATCATCAAGACAGATGTCTTTGTGAAGTCAAACACGTGGGACCCTCATATCCTGTATAATGATTGATTAGCTGCTTAGTGTATATAGACATCTGCCAGATGGAGAAAAAAAAAACAATATACTCTATGCGGAATGCAAATAAAATGATGTCCACACAGTACAATAAATGATAAATCTCTGGTTATACTTCCGTTGGTCTGAAAGGGCCAATCAGATGCAGGGCTGATTCTCAAAATACAGTAGCCACAGTGGGAGCTTGCACCAGCCACCTTTCAAAAAGCAAAGGATCTAGAAAAGTTTCGCCCTTATCTATTTAAATACAAGTTCAACACTAAGTACTAGCAATACACCACAAACCTGGAAGCTATAAATGTAACATGTTGCCATTCCAGCTTAAGGTGACATTAAAGTCTAAAGCACCCCCTGCTTACCTTTAAATTATGCGATCATCATCATCTTCTTTCCAGTAGTTTTCAGGAGTCCCTCCAGCACTGACCGCTGTGTCTTCCTATCCCATGATGTCTATCCAACATACACGCTGCCAGACTGCCTGCATTGACTTACCCTGTGTGTCTCCTCTTCTCCTGGCCAAAGACCTCTACTGTGCATGTGCCTGCCCCATGATCCTTCACGGCCGATCAAGTATCTTCAGATCTGTGGATGGGAGTGCGCGGCGGAGATGCAGGTAATTTGTTTTTTTTTGCAAACATCTACTGCTTGCTAGCAGTAGATATATGCAATAAACCGCGAGGGTTTAATTGTCCTTTAACCTTATTCAAACTAAAACCATCTTTCTATTCACTGCAGCTCCTCTTTGCGGTATTTACCGCACTTGCTGTCACTGTTTGACAGCTGATACAGATCGGGATCCCCTGTGTACTGGCTCTTTTTTTTCTACAATGTTTCAGAATAGAAAGCTACATGTTTCTTTTCTGAAATAGTGTTGCAGGCTTCTGGGAGTGATCGGAAGCCTTTACTGACGCTGACCCTGCCATGCTGTCAGGATCAGTACCACTAAGGTTATTATTGGCAGTTCCCAAGTTTGGAGCAACCTAATAACCAAAAATAATTTACATTATTAAGAATTAAGCAGACAAAGTGAGATAAAAATCTGCAGCTGAGCAATGTTCAAAGTATGTCGCTGTCACTAAGGCTGGGTTCACACCTAGGCGTATCGAATATGCGCGTTTCGCGCCGCATGTTTTTTACCGCGATTCGCTGTAAAAAAACGTGCGACAAATGCGCATTTCCGAGTGCTACCTGGCTGTATCCCAATGGATACGCGCGGCAAATACGCCCCAAAGAAGCTCCTATACTTCTTTGGGTGTAGGGCGTTTTGCAGCACGTTCCTACGCGCTGTAAAATGCCCAGGTGGGAACCATGCCCATAGGCAATCATTGGTTTTCACATGTTGAGCGTTTTACAGTGCGTAGGAACGTGCTGTAAAACGCCCAGGTGTGAACCAGGCCTAAGTGTGATGCTTAGTGACATTGTAAGCCAGGTGACCACTATTGGCTTTTAGAGAGAGAAAGAAAAATGACAATGTTGGCTTTTATTTCTAGGCTGAGAACTACAGAACATTTTCTTAAATCCTAGGGATGTGAGGTGTTTCCAAATAAAGGACAAATACATGAATTTATTTGAATGCATTTTTTTTTAGCTGTCCTATTTTTCTGAAAATCAATACTGGGAAAAAGTGTTATCGGTTTTTTTTTTTTTTATATTGTATTTGTCCTAAGTGAGGCGGTAGGCACACATATGTGATATGAATATGTAGCCCTATCTGTCCTCTAAAAAACAATATATAATATGTGTGGGTGCACTTTGGAAGAAAGTATATTACTGACCTGGAAGAATCGCAGCAAAAATTTTAAAACGTGCATCCGTCATTAACGAACAGATGAAAAAGCAGCTCAGTCATGAAGGGGTTAAGCCATTCCAATAGGTAGTCTGCAATAGCCATCTCAATTACTCTTCTTTGAGGGTCACACATAGGGTTAAGACAATACGTTTTTCAGCTGTAAATAGTTCACTTCCTGCAAAACTGACTATAAGCTCTAGAAATGGTTGTGCAACCATTCCCTTAGCAGACCTTTTGTAAAAAAAAAAAATATTTGCCTCTGTAACAGTTCGCACTTGAAACAGGGAATCTTTTATTTTCAACCACAGAGCAGACAAAAAATGACAAACAAAACTTTCCTAATACAATTAACCCTTTCACTGTAAGGCTAGATGTTTTCATTCTGAATATGTACTTAAAGCAAAACTGTCTCTTTTGAAACTAGTTGCCCTTGAATGAATACAGCAAGTCTCCTGAGTGCTGACCACCAATTCAGCGCTCTTCACTATGGGGAACTGCAAGGCCTTGCTTCACAAAATGTCCTTGCTTCGTCATCTTCAGCCTGTGTTTCGAGAGGAGCTGTAATCATGGTGGCCTCCAGCATAGTATGGCTCCCTTCATAGGCATGAATAGGGCCACCGTACGCAAGCGTAGGCTGAAAAGGACCCAGCCATCTTGTGAAAACAAAAGACAGTTATGCTGTAAGATCTATCATATATATATATATATGTGTGTGTGAATACATTTCTTTTCCTGTTGCACAATATTTGCACAACTGTTTTTATCAAATCTATACTTTTAGTAGAAAAAAATAGTCAAACCAATTTAGAGCCCCTTGATAGGCCCTCTGTGTTGTAGTAAATAGGTAGTAACAGATTCTCTTTATGGAGACAGCCGGGATGTTAAAACCCTGATGTCTCCCTGCAGTGAGCCTAACAATGCAGGAACAAAAAGTCCCATTTTTCTGGCTGTACCATCAAAGATCTGAATGCTCTGAACACAGGAGTGTTCCGAGCTGACATTCGTTCTCCCCTCGCTCGCCAGTTTTGTGGTACCTGACTCTGGAGAAAGCCAGATGAGCCTGGCAGTCACTGGTAGGGTACACTCCTCTACTCCCTGTACAAGTGATCAGGCAGCTTTATAATGCCCAGATTCCTTTTACATTAAAAAAAGCGCCTTTGAATTTAAAAACAAGCTCACAGTAGGGAGCTTGTTTACATCCTTTTACTGCTGTGCTGTAATATTTATGGCAAGCAGTTAAAGTGAATACTTCAGGGTGTGTAAGCTCTGTTGCTTAGGGCAGTATTCATGTGGCAGCACATAGAAGAGTCGAACCACTGCTCTCACAGACAAACAGTGGCCCAGCTCTCCAACGGTCTGACTATTCTGTGGTGCCAGCACAGGGTATTGAATCCCTTGCCGCAGCATTAAAGTGCCATTCACTTCAATGCACCGCCACACTCCCACCACCCCCACAACAAATGCGATCCAGTGCGTTCCAGCCAGAATCGGGCCAGAACGCACTGTGTCTGGTGTGAACAGGCCCTTAGTGATCGAT